>NW_019385320.1:144292-157455 GCF_000671375.1 Centruroides sculpturatus | reverse complement strand
CGATTTTTTGTTTTCAACTACGTTTAGTCTTCATTGAGTACTTAGGTGTATTAAATTGATAACATTTCAGACATTGTTATAAATATTTTTATCTATTTCGATGTTAAAAATGTTCGATCCGTTTTAAATTCAAATTTGTTATTGCATATTGGTTCGATTATAGAACGATTGTAAACGTTTCAGTAAATTAATCAAATTGAAGATAGTTCGTTTGATTCTTGGCAATTCTCTTCAGCGGTAGGTGTTATATGACAACTACTGTGGTTATTGAAATATTGAATGTAAATGGGGTTTGCTTGCAAAACCTCCGCGGACGAAGTTGCGGGTAACAGCTAGTTCAATTATATATTTATTATATCATACGACCCATCTTACTGTATTTATTGCTTCATTATTTCGAGTTTAATACTGATTATTATGGAATGTTTTGTGAGAATACGTTCGAGGGGTATCGCCCTCTTGTCGTCGGATCTGGAGGATCAGCTCACTGCTTCTAAGAATGACTAAATCGAGTGGATGAACTAAATCACTTCCAATTCTTCTCCCTAGTATGAGCGATATGAGTGAGAGAGAGTTTACAGACGATATTATATTACCTCTGTAATAACTTGACTTTTCCCAATTCTATTTGGTGAGAGGAAGTTCCAATTCCCGGGAGTATGGCACACATCTATATATATAACCCATTCAATCCGTCCGTCCGTCCCGTAACCGTTCGATAACGGACACTAGAGGCGCCCCTATCGTGTGTCATATTTCAAACATTCAAATTAACAATTTTAATTCTTATTTAAATTAACAATATCAATTATTATTATTCATTTGGCCATAAATTATTATTTGGTCAATATAACAATATAAATAATTCAGTATATTTTTAATAGGAATTTATTATTTTAGGGACTTATATCTCGCTAATAATCGCGAGTAGGGGTATGATTCCTTTGCCATTTTGTTCGCACAGGGGACTACAGTTTGGGGGGTCGCCACCTCTTCACCTAATCTTACTATTGAGACTTTAACAGCGCTGTACAGCATATTGATAGAAACAAAAAAATCAAAGGAACCGTTCTTCATGGAAATTTGTAAACAACGCCCATTAGGGGGCGTCCCGGGCTATTTGTTTATAATAAGAGAATATTGCACGGTGTGCAATGTGCACGGAATTTGGCGCGTATCTGTATTTATACTATTTTTCTCCTTTAATAGAGATTAAGAATTAAGATAATCTGAGTAGTGTCACGAGTCTTTTCGGTTTAGTCAGCCCTTTAGTCATGGAAGATAAAGATCTCTCAGGAACTGACTGTCATCACAGGATGCATTTGTTCCTTGTTCTCCTTTATTTTTAGCTTTGATAAAATTTATCGAAATATTACATTGAATGTTAAAAGATTTTCTATGTAATTTTTAGAATATTTTAGCTCAAAATATTCAGAATCTCACATAGCTTCCCACTTTTCAAAAATCGCAATATCTTAAAAAGGTGTGATTTTTCTCTAAATAGAGATAGAGGTAATTCGTGTACATTTGAGGTTTTTCTTACTCTCTCTTTCAAACATTACATCAATAACAGTTTTACATTAAATAAAATAAATTGGTTATATTTCATATTGTGTTTAAATTGATAAAATTTCATATAAGAATTACACATTTAGGGATTATTTATAATCATACGAAGATAAATAATTATGAATAGAATTATTTGGATTAACAAGCAAATTATATACGCGTGCAGTCGTTCGAGGATATTTTCTTGTAAAAAATTACAAAGTTTATCAGCTCAGGAAGTTGTTCTGTCGGTTGCTTCTTTCCTTTATTGAGTCCAGATGTAAGAGTTCATATGGAGGTTTCTTCTTTTCAAATTGTCCTCTGTTAGCAGAGATAGTTGTGGATTTCTGGCGAAAGGTTCTGTTGTGTACTCCAACCTGCAGGACTTCTGACAATTAAACTGTTGAGTAGTTCTTAGAGTCCACAAATCGTCGAATTGCAGCAATCAAAATGGTTGGAACAATCTTAAACATTTTTCTTATGTAGGAGGTAATCTACTTTACAAATTTTAATTAAAATACCCTCTCTCGTAAAACTACTAAATTAAAGCTAGCTATTCCTTCATAAAATTTTATGTGACTACATTATTCAAGTCCCAATAGGAAATAACAAAATATAGATATTTTAATGAATTTTCCGATGGTTTAGCTGTTTGTAATGTTGATTCAGTAAATGTCTCTTCAATCCGAAAAGTTCTTTTCGGTAGACTACCTCACAGCCAATTCAGGTTATAATTCCTTTTATTGCTTTTTACAGATGCATTTCGAGCTAGGTTAATTTTCTAGCTCCTCCTCAGTGCTACAAAATAAATGAAATTTTAACAAATTGATAAAAAACAATTCGGGTAGATAATGTTACAACAAAAATAAAACCATATCTTATAATACCTTTTAAGAGTTTCCACGAGTTTCTAAATTTTTTTCACACTTATACGGTACTTTTATTCCCGTTTACAATATTTTAACCAGCGTATGCAATTTGAATAATTGCATACGCTGGTAAAAATATTGTAACGCTATAGAACTTGCCCGAGATATCCCGGGATAAGTCCACTGACGGTTTGAGGGCGTAAATTTTTGAGTTTTTACTGTTACATGAATTTTTTCCAAAAAAGTGTAAACATCAGTCGATGAGAAAAAAAAAACTATCGCACGTTCTCATGGAAATAGATCGGATGTCAACTCTTAAAATCAACAACTTAGGAAGGAAAAAGGCGCAGGACATTGCGCGCCTGCGAACGTTGGATCAGTTGGCTCAGTGCCAACGAAGATCAAACAAAAATGATCGTCTCAGGAAGTTCTTGGTACAAGTGTCTCCCATCCCGGTCCTGTCCGAGAAGCAGGTAGAAGACGTAGGACTGTTCCAGCTTCCATTTCCAGAATGATCGTCGCATACAGTCATCCGACAGCATATCGAGGTATATTTGAGGGGAGAAACCTTTGTAAACTCTTTCTCACTTTAGAGGTTAGGCACGCGGCATGGTGACTAGTTTGATCGCCTTTACCGATACATTTATATATGATTCGTATTTAAACATTTAATCATTTAATTCTTTATGTATGCTCCTGTAAATTAGAATAGTTATATAATAAACTCTTTATTTGTTTTTTGTTTAACCTGTGAATCTGTCTATCGTTGCTCGCACGGATACTTTCTCAACTTTCTCAATCCCCTCGCCACTCGATAAAAAAGCCATCCACTGACGTTGTGAGCGGATCTCGCCGTTCCGACGATTAGAGGGCTCAGTCCTCTCGCCCGTATTCTCACATTAACATTTAGAAATTATAAAAAGACATACTAATTTATAAAAACTAACATGACAGAATCCAATATGAATGGATTTAAATAAAGTATTACAATCATCATATTAGACCCA
Organism: Centruroides sculpturatus; assembly: GCF_000671375.1. Lineage (NCBI taxonomy): Eukaryota > Metazoa > Arthropoda > Arachnida > Scorpiones > Buthidae > Centruroides > Centruroides sculpturatus. Next base: position 154,031 of record NW_019385320.1, on the reverse strand, counting down.
ATAATTAAATCAACAATTCTGTAAATTGTAAAGAGTGTAAATATTCTTTGCAATTTGCTTAAACTTATTTACATATTTTTTGAAGTAACGACTGATGACCTTTATTATACCTCCTAGTTCATAACTGATAATCATATTTGCTGCAAGAGAGATAGATTTTTTGTTCTGCAATACTAATGCATCGAAAAGTATTATCGTTTTCCATTATATGACAATAACCAAAAAAAAAGCGCTGTTTTATGCGGCTCATTCTTGTGATGTTCAAATTATCCATTTCAAATTACGTAGAGACAGATTTATAATAACTTAATTTGTTTAATTTTTGAATAGAATGATTGAGTTGAACCTGCATACAGCGTGTAACTTAGCTGGATGCATAGCCTCAAAGAACAATACACGTCAGATCAGTGTCGTCTTGTCCCTGTACATCATACTTTTCCTTTAACAACAGAGTCGTGCCGGTCATCTATCTAACTCTTTTCAAGGGAAAACTTTTGAATTTAAATTGGAATAACGTGACTTCCGGTCTAAACTGGAACTTCGTATATAATTAATTGAGGGCTTTTTGCTCCTAAGGTTTTCACATCTAGCCTCGTCTACCTAACTCATTTCTTGAGATTAAGGAGACAGTGGGAACTTATAGGTCTACAATTTTTCCAATTTTTAAGACTGATCTTTTCGACTCGCCCGGATTCTCCTGAGTGTAGGTGCTACCTTTACAGCTCAATCATCCAGTCGTCCAGATATTTTTAAAAAAATCTGTAAAATTTCGATCTATAAATAATTTTATTTATTTATTATACAGCAAATTAAAAATGAAATTCAGATTTAACAAACAAACGTCGACATTATCAACATTTTCATGTTTATCTTACAAGTTAAATGATCTGAAATATAATGTGGTAGGCACGTATATAAAAATCAAATGTGATTGAAACAATTTGAAAATGAATAAATGTATCAATATATTTTAAACTATTTAGTTTTGTTGCGCAAATAAATATTATTAAATAATAATATACAGTCGACCCCCCTATAAGATCATTGATTTTTCCGTTTTATCTGAATTATATGTTGTACGAGTCACTTAGATTTTACAAATACGTGTGCCGGGCTGTGAACGGCTCACATATTTGTAAAATCTAAGTGACTCGTACAACATGTAATTCAGATAAAACGGAAAAATCAATTATCTTATAGGGGGGGTCGACTGTATTGGATTTATACAGACTTATAAATATATAAAATTCGATAAGATGCTATTTCGTGCTACTTTCCATCCTGTGCTTTTTGTCGGATTATACTGCATTAAAAATTCTTGATTTATCATTCACGTTGAACCTATATACAAGATAAGAATTTTAAAAACTTCCTCCTCACCACAGCCTTCTTGTTTCTAAAATTTGATATTCCGANCCTGTGCTTTTTGTCGGATTATACTGCATTAAAAATTCTTGATTTATCATTCACGTTGAACCAATATACAAGATAAGAATTTTAAAAACTTCCTCCTCACCACAGCCTTCTTGTTTCTAAAATTTGATATTCCGAAATCAATTCCAGCAATCCGTTCTCTCTTCTGTTCTGATTAACTACAGTTGGAAATGTGTATTTTCGACTGTAGTTAGTGATTAATTCGAGCGAGTTACATCTGCTATCACAGTCAGAACCTCTCCTATGAGAGGAAAATAAATAACTGGAAGAAACCCTACAAGAACGATATCCAGAATGAATTTTGTTCTGGCTAATTATAATGTCCTTAGGTTTCGATTTTGGCCTCTCTTTTTGTTTTTGTACGTTTCGGATTCTGGCAACGGTAACACTCGAACGTCTTTTAATAATTTCGGCTGTTTGCAGCTCAATTGCACGATATTTTCTGAGACGTTACCACTCGGTTTGAAGATCAGTACTACAGCAATCTCGCCGCAAGATGAGAAAAGACTATCAACCTTTTCTACTATAGTTTTGTCGAAAGGAAAATCGAATGATAGAACACTTATCGAATGAACCGATTGTTGCAATTCGAAAAACGGTTCCTTTTTTCGAACTCGAGTGCCTTCTAGGTTTACTTTCAACCTTTCGACGTGTTCAAACTGCAAGTCTTGACTTTTCTGTAAGTATTCATCAGCTTTATGCTTACATATCGTTTATTGTTACTTTTAAGATGTTTAAATAAAATTTGTTTTAGAACAAATGCGTTAAAAAAATAAAACTCGATTACATCGACTATTGTTTTCGTAAAAAACTCGCTGTCGTTAACGGTAAATTCGTTGATATTTTCCCTACCGCTATCGGAAGTGGTAACAAGTATTTCTTCCGACACCTTTACACACATTCGCATACCTATTTATGATCCAGAAACAATCATACACATCGGCTTTTAATTGATCGTTTTCTCTTGATTCGTCGACAAGTTCAAATATTATTCTATGATGTTATAATAGTCTTATTTATTTATACCAATTAGAACGAGTGATAAAATACATAAATTGATATAACTATGGATAGATAACTGCGGATAAGATAGATAAATTTATGCGATTTAAATTTAAATATGATATACAATTTCTGTATGTCTAAATTCTATATTTAATCATAATTGAAATTTACAATTTCAATTATAATTAAATCATAATTGAAATTTACAATTTCAATTATAATTAAATATAGAATTTAGACATACAGAAATTGAAACGTTCTAACAGAAAGAAACGTTCTAACTCTCATATTTAATCATAATTGAAATTTACAATTTCAATTATGATTAAATATGAGAGTTAAAACGTTTCTTCGTTAAAATATCCCATGTCGAAAAGACGCTCGAATTCGGCTACACCTAAAGATGACCAATTGCATTAGGTTGAAAACGTTTGTTTTTGTTTAATAAAGCGTTTTTCAGCAACAGAAGCTGGTTTGATAATTTATTATTATTAAAAGCTAAATTTAATTAGTGGAGTTTGTTTAATAAGTAGCTTGGAATGTTTTCCATTAATGCATTATCTTCTTCGAAACTGTGTACAGTTTCGAAAAAGATAATGCATTAATGGAATTAAATTAAATAAAGATTAAAGATATTTAATCTTTATTTAAGATATTTGTTATTTGTTCTATATTGTTCTACTTAGGTGATAGAAAACTTTAATAATTTTATATTTTCTTAGATGTTTGTGATTTAAATGCAATCGAGCCTTCGATAGCGGTCACATCGTCCGTGTTTAAATATAAATATTACTGGGCTGCAATTCAAAATTTTCCCGCGAAGGGTGTTAGATTGATGACCCGCAAGTCTCTATTGTATAATTAAGGGGCAAGTCACTCCTAATTTGAGGAGGTGAACATATAATTTAAAATTGCAGCCCGGCATTGTAACCATGTCACAATAAATAATTTAATTTTACAGTTTCAATCCTCTTACATATTTTGGAAGCGGATTTTATACACGTATAATTTTTAATAATTACATACAATTTACATTTTAATCTCTTAGTACTAGAAATAAATTTTAACAATGCAATGGTAAAACTACTGTCTATTCAGGGGTCGCGACAAAATTTTTCACAAAATAGGGGAAGGGTCGGATATAAAAACATTTTTCGCACCACTGCTCTATACTGCAGTTGATAAATTTTTCAATTTTTTTAACGTTTTCTTTCTGCAATTACAATTATTACTTTGTCAAGGTTTTCCTGGAAAAATCCTTGACAAAAGAAAAACGAAACTTGAGGAAACCTCATCAGATCTTGATTATTTTTTATATCACTCAAAATGCAATATAATTGCTTAATGATTTTGCTTACTTAAGCACTAATATCAAGATATAAGAAATCAATTAATATCAGTAATATAAAAATGTTACTCTTCTCAAAAAACTAAAGTAATAAATTTTTCACTTTGTAATTTGGAAGATAACTCTTCGTCAATAAAGATAATACGGTTTTTTTTTTATTTTGAAATAAGAAATACAAGCTAATCTTATACATTGTTTCAAGTTTTTCATCTTTCTTTCAGTTCGTCCAGATAGAGTACATACAAATCAGAAGTGTGATGATTTGTATTTGTTCTAAATAAGAGTTAATACTAAGGCAGTTTATTGCAAATGAATTAAATAACAGATCATAAAGCATTAAAAAGTGTATAAACGTTACTAAATCTACATAAATAACTGAATAACTGCCAAATCAATCGTCGATGGCTAACAACTTTGTGTGTTTTAACGTATCCCGTTTTCATAATGCAGTAGTTATATATATCTACGTGAACTAGAAGCTATATATATATAGATACAGAGACACAACATTTTGATTTATATTAGCATCGAAGTGTAATGGCATGACAATAGAAAAAGAATAATCAAATTCCGAATGGATTTCAGTTGTAGCATTGAGAATTGTACGATTTANTAGATTGATGACCCGCAAGTCTCTATTGTATAATTAAGGGGCAAGTCACTCCTAATTTGAGGAGGTGAACATATAATTTAAAATTGCAGCCCGGCATTGTAACCATGTCACAATAAATAATTTAATTTTACAGTTTCAATCCTCTTACATATTTTGGAAGCGGATTTTATACACGTATAATTTTTAATAATTACATACAATTTACATTTTAATCTCTTAGTACTAGAAATAAATTTTAACAATGCAATGGTAAAACTACTGTCTATTCAGGGGTCGCGACAAAATTTTTCACAAAATAGGGGAAGGGTCGGATATAAAAACATTTTTCGCACCACTGCTCTATACTGCAGTTGATAAATTTTTCAATTTTTTTAACGTTTTCTTTCTGCAATTACAATTATTACTTTGTCAAGGTTTTCCTGGAAAAATCCTTGACAAAAGAAAAACGAAACTTGAGGAAACCTCATCAGATCTTGATTATTTTTTATATCACTCAAAATGCAATATAATTGCTTAATGATTTTGCTTACTTAAGCACTAATATCAAGATATAAGAAATCAATTAATATCAGTAATATAAAAATGTTACTCTTCTCAAAAAACTAAAGTAATAAATTTTTCACTTTGTAATTTGGAAGATAACTCTTCGTCAATAAAGATAATACGGTTTTTTTTTTATTTTGAAATAAGAAATACAAGCTAATCTTATACATTGTTTCAAGTTTTTCATCTTTCTTTCAGTTCGTCCAGATAGAGTACATACAAATCAGAAGTGTGATGATTTGTATTTGTTCTAAATAAGAGTTAATACTAAGGCAGTTTATTGCAAATGAATTAAATAACAGATCATAAAGCATTAAAAAGTGTATAAACGTTACTAAATCTACATAAATAACTGAATAACTGCCAAATCAATCGTCGATGGCTAACAACTTTGTGTGTTTTAACGTATCCCGTTTTCATAATGCAGTAGTTATATATATCTACGTGAACTAGAAGCTATATATATATAGATACAGAGACACAACATTTTGATTTATATTAGCATCGAAGTGTAATGGCATGACAATAGAAAAAGAATAATCAAATTCCGAATGGATTTCAGTTGTAGCATTGAGAATTGTACGATTTATATATATATATATATATATAAATACTCATTAAAACATTTTGCGTTGTTTCATTTCCTTGTATTTTAAAAAATATTAATAAAATTCTTTACTTTGATCGGTTTACTTGCCTTGCTTTACTTTATCGACATGTTTTAAATTAACTAAAGTTTTATAAAAAAGAATATACGCAAAGATTTATATTTACAAAACTAATTAAATATTATTATATATGTAAATTTGTTTACGTATATTCGTCGAGTTATATTTGTAACAAACAATAATCTATGTCTATATCTATATAAGTGTGTCCCTATATTTCACTTTTCAACCAAACTACATGAATGATGTTTGTATATAGTAGTAGGCTTGGAATGGAGACTTGGGGCTAGTAGCCCCAAGTCTCCATTCGTGCACTATGGTGGTTGCGTCTCGATAAAGATGCGGGAGATATGGGCTTGAAAGTGGTTGAAAATGGAAGATTTTCTATTTCGATTTTAAAAACTTTCGAATTCGAATTCGAATTGGTTCGATTATAGAACGATTGTAAACGTTCCAGAAAATTGATCAAATTGAAAATAGTTCGTTTGACTGGACGTTAAAATTCTCTAATCAGTCTGGAAAAGGGAGACTTAATTCTTGCATTCTGTGAAAACGAGTAAAATTAGCTATAATGTAATTATCTTTATTTTCACTATCGTTACTTTTTGCTCAGCGAAGCGGGTCCTTGCAGCTAGATTCTAGATTACTAAGAAAAACAGTCTTTTATATATATATAAGACTGTTTTTCTTAGTAACATTTGTATGTAACATAGTTTATTTATATATATATAAATAAACTATGTTACAAATGTACAAACAAATAAAAACCCAGCGAAGCGGGTCCTTGCAGCTAGTATCTGTACAAAGGCCTCCGAAGATGCATGAAAGAAGGTGGCAGGATCTGGTCCGAGAAAGTGGTTTGAAAGGAATACATACATTAAGGAATAATGTCAAACGTGTTCAATCTATAGATCAATTAACTGAGCAAGTATTTTTGGGCTGTAATTTGATAAAATTCTAGATTTATAAATTTTCTGATTGTCTGTCTTTTATTAATCTCGAAAACGAAATTAGATAGATAAAAAGCGAGAACAGATGTAGAAAGCTTCAGAAAAGAACATTCCAAATAACTATATACTTGAAACTCCTTTTTGAAAAGGAAGTGACGTTATTTCAATTCAAATGTTTTCTCCTGGACAAAGCTAGATACATAAGTGGCATGTCTCTATTGTTTACAGGAAAAGTATGATATACAGGGACAAGATACTATTAAGATTAAGAGTAATATGCCAAAAAAATTGTAGCCCGGAATTGTGGCGGTGTCACAATAATAGCCTGTTTTTTTACCATTCAATTTCGTGACAAATATTTCTTCACTGTGCATATTTAATTTAATTTTATTCTTGTTTTGGAAAAAATAGTATGTTAGATTTTGCCTGACAGCAATTGTTATTTTGACTTTTCCAAAAATAGTGTATTTTTCATTGTAATTTTACTATATTAAAAAATGACTTTCAGGCAATAACGATTTTTTAAAATCGTTATTGCCTGAAAGTCTGCTAAATCCATTGTTAACCAATAAAAACAAATTACATCCCATTTATGTTACTCAAATAAGTTAAATCCGAATTACTGTTTAAAAACTTAAAGAGCAAAATATCACTCATAATACAAGAAATTAATGATCTTCATCCTAACATCTCCATAAGTTAATTATCCATTTAATTGATAAGCGTGCATTTACACTGCTATAAGAAGTTTCGCTTTTATTTAAATTAGGCAAAAGTAAATCTATTGTACTTCGTAATAATTGTAATAAATATAATAATGGAAGTATATTTAAAATAATATTCATGTGAATTTAATTTAAAATCATTTTATTTTACTTTCCTTACTGTCATATAATTACAGATGGAAACTACGGCGATAAGTCAAAAAATAATCCTTCCTCTAAGATTTTTTTTACATTTTGAACTTGAGGATTTTTAAAACGTTGAGAAGTGCAAAAAAGTTGGAATTTATTTTGCGCGTATGGATGTTAGTGAGTAAGTTTGTGTGCATGCGTGCGTGGAGACAAGATTTCCCCCCCCCCAATTTCAAGCTTAATAACTCCCGTTTTACTCGTCGAAAATTTCTGAAATTTTACACGATGGTTTATGTGTAAAGGGAAAAATGTTTGTAGAAATTTTCAGAAAAATCGCACCGTTAGGTCGAAAGATATTAAGGGGATAGTACTACATCTCAAAAAACTTCCATGTTATGAAATCTTTTTTACTGGTACAAATTTTTAGTTTATCAAAAAAATAACTGTATTTGTTTCGATAATTTTTCCAGAAGTCAGCCCTACATTCAATATTAAAAGCTTTTTTATGTTTTTTTAAAAATTTTGATGGAATAAACCAATCGAGTTGTACCTTTTATCAATATGTGCATATTAACAAAGTATTTTTAGGAAATTGATTTTTCCTCAAGTTTAAACTAAGTGCGAGGTGAAAGCTATTTCTTAATAGGCACAAGTCTGTGTAGTGAATATTCCATATTTGTTTAGCAATTAATTGTTCGATTCAGAGTTATATAATTATTTCTTTCTTCTGCTTATGTTATAGCTAAAATATTTACCTAAATTACACGATATTACACGATAAAACACACGTCTAAAACGGAACCCGAATTAAAAGAATACCAGCACGAACGGAAAAATTCTTCGGTACGAAGCAATTATATATGTTAAAAGGAAAACCTATTCAAAACGAAATATTATTTGGTACCTGCGACTCCGATTTACACAGGTTTTATTGTATATTTTATTCGGCCCACGAAAAAAGAAGAGATACCGAAGGAATATTAGCAGGTTTTATCATCTATAGCAAGATTTGTGAAGTTGAAAAAAGCCTTAGAATAAAAGCAGTATGCATCTTTTGCTGGCAGGTTGCCCGTGTGTTGCGTGTCTTATAATCCATCAATTTTAAAAATAACATAACAGGAAACAAATACCTGGAACCGAACAAGATGGATCAGCGATAAGTAAAGAACCGAGATCGTTGGAAAATAATCAATTTAATCATTCAACAGGAAGTGGCCACAGAATAAAATAAAAATTTATATTAAATAAAAAATTTATTTCGAGGTTTTCTTTCTGATAGAATTTACTCTGAAGTTCTATTTAAGCTAATGGCCGTATTTAAATTAATTTATTAAATAATCAGATATTTACCAAGAATAAATACAGATGTGTGTGTTGTTAAGGAAAACATTAGAAGATATTTTTACAAGAAATAGTTAATGTTAGTTAGGAGATAATAGCTGAAGGCAATTTGAGATATTCTAATCACGTTCGCATTGTTCAATGTCGCCCACAGAAAAAGTATGTCTGAAAATTAATAATAAATAGATAATTAATTTTATTCCATGTTTTATATTCTTGAAAAATTTTGCAATTATACGTTAAAAGGAATAAATTTAAAATAAATTAAACGAAATCTTTACATTTATATTTAATATAATTTTAAACTTTTTCTTAAGTTTTAGTCATCTTTTAAACATATATTTTTAAACGTCGTTAATAAATACAATTAATTAAAATTAAATCAAACTTAATAGACCACAGCTTCAATTTGACTGATTAACATTGCAATTTTGTTAATTAGAATTATTTTTTAATGTTAAAATAACGAATGTATGAATAAAAGAATAGAAAATTCATCGGAATCTGCATACACCACGATATTAAATAAATTCCATTAAATAAATTACTTTCCTAATTCTTAATGAAAATAATTCCTACTTTGCTAATAACAATGGCGAAGCATTATATTACTGTTCTGTTTCACCTTTTCGAATTTAACACTAATCGTGGGTTTGCTCCTGACCAATGGGCTGGACACGCGGAGTCTCCCGGTTTTTTTCACGTTAGTAACACGTAAATAAATACCAGCAGGATTACCACTCCTTGGTTTTAAAACGCAGATCTGGGTTTTTCGACCTTCTCTTGGTTTCGAGGTTGTTTTTTTTTCTAATTTTCGTAAAATATGGATTTTTTTAAAATATGACTTAAAATAAAATGACTTAAATAATAAAAAAATTTAGATTTTAGAAACAAAAACGAAAAGCATGGTACTTTATTTGTTGAATCCTGAATCACGTGGAGTTAAAAACACTCAGATACACTTAAGCACTTGCTCAAGCTAT
>NW_019385320.1:115715-142887 GCF_000671375.1 Centruroides sculpturatus | reverse complement strand
GAGTAATGACATTTGCCTAAGTCATTTTAGAAACATTTTAAAAAGTAGGCAAAGCCAAACCTCTTTGGATAGATATTTTACCAAGCGACCTCTATCCAGTGAAAGTGCTGGTGGAAGTGAAGGAAAGAAAGCGAAAAGAAGTGAATAAAAGTTTTAAAATATATATATAAAACAACACTAATTTTTAAAATCTTTTCTAAGTTATTTTTAAGTTATTGTTACATTATGTTATGTAAGTTAAGTTTTAGTATCATTTCCCTTCTCCCTCTCTCCGCCATCAGTTTACACCCCCAGTCGTCTATCCTCAAAGATAAAGTGCAAATAAAACTACATTTTTTTAATCAATTATTATTCTATTATGGTTATTTATACATTTACAACTACAAAACGCATTTTTCAGTGTTTTCCTTACTATAGTTATTATTTTTTTAAATGTACTACTTAGCTTTAATTTGAGTGTGTTTTTCGTGTTGGAACGAATTATTTGATTTTACATGTAATCGTATGGGAAAAATGATTCACCTTACGACATTTTCATGATACGATCTCAGTTTCGGAACAGATTAATTTCGTATCTTGAGGTAACACTGTAATTGATTTAAAACAAGTTTCAGATTAAATATGCAAAGAAAAATCTTGATTGTTTTAATGAATTTCCTATTGGTTAGAAGACACACACGTAAAAACCGTCAAAGTTACACGTGAACAAATGTTTATGGTTGAAAAAAACTTACAAATTGCGTTGAAATAAATGTTGTTGCGATGGCCGCATTTCCCTCTGAATAATTCTCCAATCATAATTTCATTTATTAATTAGGATTATCAACTTGTTAATTAAAATTACATTGATAGACAATCATATTTACTGCTGTAACAAAGGAATTCAAAAGAGGTATGTAATTCTGAAAATTATTTAATGTACTTATAGCGAAAAATCAGATGAAATGAAGTTAGTTTCTCTTCTTATTTCATGCACGACAGTATCAAATTTATAGTAAAAATAAGTAAGAATATTCAGTTATATATTTATTATATCATACAACCCATCTTGCTGTATTTACTGCTTTATTATTTTAAGTTTAATACTGATTATTATGGAATGTTTCATTAATTCGAAAGTAAGAATTTTCTACATGTTTATAATGTTAAATCGTAGATGAAGTAATCAAAATAGTTCTAAAATTGAATTTAAAGTTTATACTCAATGCTATGTAATGTTTACACCAATTTAAGGATTTGAAAATTTTTATTGGGTTTATTTATAATGTGATCAACAGAAAATTTTTAAAATCACTTATAACTACTTTCTGTTTCTAAATTTACAGATTTTAATTAATTAATATTTTGTCAAGTTAAAATTACAAAATAATACAAAATATTAACGAAGTGAATTAAATAAATTGTAAATTAACAAAAATCCAATAAAATTAGAATAATCTAAATGTTTAAATTACTCATTGTTTCCACTCACGCTAACCACACGTATACAATAAACGCAGAAACTTGAAAATAAAATAATATTGAAAGACTTATTAGAATTTTCTCTTTATAAGTAATACATAATTATAATTTATTTTTAATTCTCTTAATCATGATATTACTTGATGATAATTAGCGAGATTCCTAATCGATTTAGTCACGATCATAAAGAATATAAAAGTTTTTTATGTTTATGAAAATATCTGTAATTTAGATATGTTCGGGAGATAACGAACAGGTTTTCTAATCCTTCACGGAACTTTAAAAACTTCATTATATATTATTTTTTTTGACGATCTTAATTAACAATGGACGTTTACTCATTTATTAGTTTGCTAAATATGATTAAAGACAAAACTAGATGTTTGTACAAAATATTACATAATGTTTTTTATCGTTCATCGTATTTATTATCTTATGTTTATGAAAATGTTTTATATTCATACGATAATTTCGTATGAATATAAAATATGTTTAATGCTAAATTAAACCGTAATTAAAACGTGTTTAATACTAAATTTTCGTTCAAAAAGTAATGCACCAGAATTTATTTTGATGGTAGTGAACACACAATGATAAAACTTAGGAATCTCAGGTTATTTTGCAATCAAGTTTCCGCCGTTTTCTTTGGCCATACGCTAGCATTGATAAAAAAAACAGGTGTGTCAGCTCGAATACCAGTCCTTATTCCGTTCATGCAAACACTTTCTGATAACACTGAGAACATCATCTGACTGGAACTTTATCGTTGGCTTGCATCGACACATGAAAACCAAGAACTCGTCACCATCAAACTCGTAGCGTTACAAAAATTTCTATGTCATGGTTTTTATTGCTGATTTCTGTTCAATCGTGAGCTGCTTCGGCACTTTGACATATCAATATTAACGTATGATTTGATGAACACTTCCGGCATTGATGCACAAGCGTTCTTCCAGCTGTTGGAATGTAATGTATCATTCCTCCTGAATCGTTTCAGTAAGGTGCTGCATCACGATTGACATCAAGATGTGACACCAAATCGCAGAGATTTGGCATTCCTATGATCGTTGACTTCGCACATTTCAACCAACGACAGACGGTGCTTCGGATAATAGTTGCAGTAGATACCACACCATCGTTTGTGAATGTTTCTAATAGTTTTCCTTCGGCAACGACGAATTTTATCAATGCATGCTGCTTGCAACGTACAGTACGTCACTAACACTCGCCATTTTTTTAACGAAGCTATTGTGATTCCGCCTGACGGGGGTACTTAAAATTTTTCACAACGTTAACAAAAGCTTTCGAACACAACTTCTGAAAAGTGAAGCAATGTCACATTCTTCGTTTCTCAGATTTAAATTATAATGCAGTACTTTTCGAACGACCCTTGTAAAAGTGCACGTTTTTAATTAATGTGATTTTTAATCACATTTTCTAATAATTTTTTTTAGGTTTTACGAAAACGTTTTGTATTTTCTTTTATATTTATAACTTACGCATAGATTTAAATCTTATTTGAATAAATTCGAATCAAGATGAATCGTAATCGCTAGCAACAAAAAAAGCAGCCTGATTTCTCAAACATTTAAGAAAGCGGTTTGTCGAGAACATGTTGAAAATTTGCCAAATTTGAAGATAGTATGGCATTGCATGAGAGAATATCAGAAAATCAGTTGTTGAATACTGTTTAAATATATTCATGATTACTTGATTATCGAGAATTTCCCTTGCATTGTCTAAAAATCTCTATATTGCGTTATTATCTTCTATAAACACAACGCTTATTGCTAGCAGCGCCAAAAGTGCCATAGTAGTGAGTTTTATTACTAATAATATATTTTTTCTTTCAGAAAATTTCTTCTGCGTATCTAGAAATGCCACGTTATGAAATTTGATTGCATTTTGAGTGTTAAATATCTATCTGGGCGGCATTGAATTTAAATACTGTAATTACGACCACCCAGTACTATTTACATGACCACACTGAAAATTAGTGTTACTACAAATTTGCAGAAAATAGATTTTTTCCTCTATCCAAACATCGCTTTACGTACGAGTGTACATAATTATATGCAAATACAATATTAAATGTGGAAATGTACCTGTAAATAAATATATTTTATATTTTACATTTAGAAAACAAACAGATAGGCTATTGTTCAAGTGTATATACATACTTCTTTCTATTTGAAGAAATCACAGGGCAATCCACATAACCTGTATTCCGGTAATTGGAGTTTTACTGTACACAACAACCAATAGTTCATCATATTCAACTAAATTCGTTATAAATGAATTTAATTGCTAATTGCTTTTAATGATAAAAAGTATTATTATTTAACTTATATCCAGTTTAATAGATGACCTGTATTATCCAAGATTAATTAATGCACAATAATAATTGAGTGAAATTATTAACATTATTATCATCTTCCAGATATTAACTTAATATTTAGAGTTTTTACTTTAAATTATTATTGGCATTCGTCAGATGTTTTTTTTTTTGACTTATTGAAATAATTTTATATTAAAATTTAGTTATTAATTAATTAATTGATTAATATATAAAAATAATAGCAATTGATTAAATAATTAATATTTTCAGATCCGTTATGAAATTAAAATATTTCAATATTTTCTTATCGAAGAAGTTTAGACAATTAGGATTATGTGTTGGTAAAAATCCTTCTTACTTTATCGTCATTCCGGTGATTGTATCCGTAGTACTAGCTACGGGTATTCACAAGTGGCACGAAGAAACGAATGTAAAATATTTAGCCGCACCCAAAAATACCAGACACGTTACAGAAGAAGCCTCCATAGAAAGATTATTTCCGATGAATCTATCTTCCGATGCACACATGGGAAGGATGAACAGAGAACCTAACGTAGCAGTACTTTTAGTTACGGCAAAAGATGAAGGTTCCGTGCTTCGAAGAGACGTATTTCAAGAAATTATTCAATTGGATAAAACTGTTCAAAATATAAAAACTGCAGAAAATTTCACATATAAAGATTTATGTGCAAGAAATAACAAGAGATGCTTCGAGAATTCTATTTTATTAATGCAAAACGAAATCCAAATGATGGAAAACAACACTTATGCCATCAAATACCCTTTAAGCAAGAAAGATAAATACGATTACCAATTAACGAGTCTATTTTTAGGAGGAGTCGAAAAAAATGCAGAAGATTACGTTAAAAGTGCTAAAGTATTGCGACTCGTTTATTACTTTAACGACTACTCGAAACTTGAAAGAAGCAAAGTGGAAGAATGGCAAAATCTGTTTTTAGATCTTATTGAATCGAGTAATTTTCAGTACATAATCGTCGATCGATACACATCGATTACAATTGAACAAGAGTTATCTGCTGTCGTCAGTCGAATATTTCCTCGAATACCGATTGCAATGTTAGCAATAGCAATCTTTTCAATGCTGACCTGTTTGTATAACAGTTGGATCGAAAGCAAACCTTGGACTGGAATAATTGCGTTAACATCGGGAGGAATGTCTTTGGCTTCGTCATTTGGATTGACCATGTATTTTAATACACCGTTTGTGGCTCCTGCTGGAACTGTACCCTTTTTAATCATAGGTAAGAGCTACTTTTAATTGTTACCATGTTAATGATCATCATTTATCTAGTTAGAGTAACGTACAGTGGCATAGCGTAGTGGGGGCGGCAGGAGCGGCCCGACCCAGGGGGAACGTTTTAGACTGCGGCAAAATTTCACAATAAATAATAATAATGTTGTAAAAATTTTAACCATATCATCCCATATTTTTGTCGCACCTTCAATTCGGACCGATTGAGATGAGCACGGGAATCGACTCATCGTCCGGATGCACTATTAATTTTCCCCGGTGATATCGTGCGAAACCTGTCGACTTTTTGTTTTATTTTTTTATTTTTTGCTTGTACGATTCATTCGTACTCATGTACAGCTCCAATATCCAATAGGGAGAAGTCATCTAGATCAGTGGTTCTTAACCTTTTTATACTCGCGGCTCACCAAATATTTCATAAGTTTTTGTGACTCCATTTTTTAAAATAATTATTATAGATAATTTAACAAATATAAATTAATTGATTTTTTATTATTGCTATATTTTTAACATTCCAAGCATTAATAGTTTCTTAGAATTACTTTGGAATAAAAGAAGTAAATACTGCGGTGTAAGTAGCATATTTACATTTATTTCTTCTGTACTAACAAAGTTATATGTAGGAAGAAATAAGAAATAAATAAAAAAAAACTAAATACGAAAACTTTATCTTTCTTATTTCACTTTTCAAGATGATATTCGGTTATACATCAATTGTCTTTTTATTATATTCTGATGGAAATTTTGCATAATTTGGCGGCACCCGGCAAACTTCTTACGGACTCCCAGTGGCCGCGGCCCCCTGTTAAGAAATACTGATCTAGATTACTTACGTTACTCCTACTCAAGTCTGCCTAGTCGCTAACTGTAACTGATTTAGAACCGGCATACACTGCACATTATTCTTCGCATTGCAAAATGACATACGCATGCCTCAGGAACTTCTGTTCTAACAAACCTCACCTGCCGTCCAGGTCAGCGATTTTAAAAAGGTGGCAACAATAGCACGTAAGTTTTCATTACTTATTCTGTGACGAAACTGAATTTTAGTCTTTTAAATTGAGATACCTAAATAAGGGAAAGGCGAAATTTTTCTTTGCCCCGGGCGGCTGACACCCACGCTACGCCACTGGTAACGTATAGGTTTTATTTTGTTTCTTATTATACTAGCTGCAAGTACCCTCTTCGCTGGGTTTTTATTTGTTCGTACATTTATATATAATATAGTGTTTTTTTTGGTTTTTTTACATAAAAGACAGTTTATCTTCCTCTACATAATCTTTCTCTGATTTGATATGTTTCCCTATCATTTTGAAGTTGCTCTTCTGTCTGATTATTTCTGTTTCGATATGATTCGAGATTGCAAAAATTCTTTCTTACACTTTGACATTGTTTTTTATATTTTTACTTTTCTCACTTCACTATTCACTTTTCACTTTCTACCACTATCCATACAGTTTTACTAATGGAAAATCAACTGAAGCATGTGCGTCACACGTCTCCAAAAGCCACTATTCACACATAACGGTCCTCAAATATTCCAAAACATTTTCGACTATTCGAAAACATTTAAGATTAAGATTACATTATAGCCAATCTTACCCGTTTTTACAAAATGCAAGAATTAGGTCCCCCGTTTTCAGACTAATTAGAGAATTTTTACATTGGTCTAAAAATATGTTCGATTTTTTGCAAAAAAGCAAAAAACCACATATGCGCCTATAAATCTTGCACGCCGCTTTCTCTTAATACTTTCATTGTTAACACTTCCATTGTTACACATTTTCGAAGTCAACCACTTTCAACCCCCGTATCTCCCACATCCTTATAGCTATCGAGACACAACCACCATGAGAGACTTTGGGCTACTACCACACATAAATGTCATTCATGTGCGATGTGTAGTTTTGGCTGCAAAGTGAAATATAGGGACAGACACGTCCATTTATATATATATAGACTAGCTGTAAGTACCCACTTCGCTGGGTTCTTATTTGTTCGTACATTTATATAGGCCTGTATAGATTACTACTGTTTTTTCTATTGATTATGTTAAAACTCAAACTACATTTATTTCTTTAAATAGGTTTAGTTTGGAAAAAAGCACCTAACTTATTTCAACATTGAAAAAAATAATATTACCAAAATTTAGGTGAATTTAGATGAAATTTACAGGTTAATCTTAGCGTAAGCGAAGCGCTTTATAAACCAAAAAGTGTTTTGATCGAAGTTTAAACCCTAAACACTGGGAAGTTCGGTCGTGGGTTCGCGCCGCGATCGGACAGGCTGGCTGCAAGGAGTTTTCCGGGTTTTCTCCTTGCCAATAACGACTGAATAGGAGGCCAGTTCCCATTAAAAGTCCTCCCGGAAGGCATTATTTCCCGCGCGTGCGTATAAGCCGTTAGATACGTCCGGCTCTTCGGTCGCATAGCGATCAATAACTCGTCTCTCGGAGAAAAAGCGTATCAGGCTATAGTCTCCATATGAACCAAGGGAGTAGAATAAGAATAAGAATAAGGATCGAAGTTTAAAGCAACCGCACGATCATTGAACGTAATTTTATGCAAGTATCTAGATCTCGACAAGACTGATGAGGTGACTAATGCAGAAATTTTAATTCTATCGTCGAGCAGAGATATTCGTGTCTAGAATTCGTCACATAAAGTCTTCGGGTTATAAGTTTAAACAAACCACACGACGAGCAAACATATAATTTTGAAATATACGCCTACTTGGTTTTGAAATGACAAAGCTATTCTTCTGTAATTATAATAATAAAGTATTTAGAATTACATTGTGGAATTCATTCCTTTGAAGACACAAAGTGTTTTAATGCCGCTATTGGAAGAATATCGAATATTCGGCCAGGAGCGTGGCCGAATAGCCGAATATTCAGCCAAACTATTCGGCTCGATTAACGCACGTACGAAAATTGGCGCGCAAACCGCATTATGGCCAGGATCCTGCTCTCTATTGGCCCGCTGTCACTACGTTTTACCAATCGCGTTAATTCTTGACAGTTGTAGCGGACAGACAAGAGCGTCATGGCAGTATGTGATAAATGATGATATCAAATGTGGTTAACAATGAAATGACCTACACGTGTAAATAACGGAAGAAAAACAGAGAAGGACCGCTAAGTGAAAATGTGAAAATAAATATGAAATTGAGTTGATAACATAATCGAACAAGTCGAGGCTGCTTATTGGCTCGAAATTCGCAGCCGTCAGTGCCAAGCAATTGTTGTCATAGACTTCGGAAAGCTAAATGCTTGTAACGAAAGTCACTTAGCGTGTACGGGCGAAAGCCTGGGGCCGTTCGGGCTACCAAGCTGTCTCGAATCTGTGAAATCATAACTGTGACTTATAACGACGTCCTATCTGTCTCTTTTTTCCATTATTACCAGGCTATGAGACACGTAATTGTAAAATGGGAAATCTACGACGGAAAAGTGACGAATCGAAAGTATTGTGAGCGCGTATTATGAGATATGCATAGGCATACATGGACTAGAGCAATAGAGGAAAGAGAAAGGGAAGCGCAAATACGAGCGCTTAAAAACAAGGATAGGTAGGGTCAGACCCTCAGATGTGCGACGATTCTCGAACGAATAGGTATATACTGTACGACTGCTGATCTTTGTAATTATAAATTGTGAATACATGTGACTAATATTATTTTCTTTCTTAGTTTGCGCATGTTATAGGCCTAAGTTATAAATAAATATAAACAAACAACACTAACCCGATAACATTAAACTAAATACCAAAATGATAAATTTACTGTGTTTTTGTTATTTCTTACTCTTGTTTTTAGGTATTCGGTATTCCGCCGAAAAATGATTAAATGTACGGTATTCGGCCGAATAGCGAATAGTAACCGAATATTCGTTACATCACTATAGTTAACATGTAATTAGTCATTCCTTGGCCCTATTGATCTAACTGGCTTTCCAATTTCCTGTCATTTTGCCACAACAACATTTATTTCTTCTCCTTCGAAATTTTTAATGAAGAACATTACAAAACAATAGAAGAGAATTGGTTATTGGTTCATTACGACGTTAAAAAAAATTTATTGAAAATCAATAAAAATAAAAATAGAAACAAAAACTACACTTTTAATTCAGGAATACGAAAGACCTATGTCCAAGTTATGGTTGTTTAATGTTAAATGTGTCATGACTGTTTATTAATCATCTTCGTGCTGTAGTTTCATACTGATAACTTTCTAATATATCCAGGAAACTCTCATTGAACATCATTATCTAATTAACGAAGCATATGCATTATATCATAGTTTTTATCGTTTGAAATCGAGCGTCAAGAAATGTGAGTTCTATTCTTTTACTTTAATGTATAGTTACTACATTCTCCGAAACATTTGTAATCTCCCAGACTTCCTGAAATATTAAAAATTACAATATCATTTCATTTAGCAAAATTGCAAAATTTTAATTTTTACATGAGCCGGATTTTCCGTACTGATCTGAATCTATGCTCTATAAATTATTTATAAAAATTATTATCTAACGTAACACAGCTCCTCAGCTATTAATAATTGTATTCCTTTCCTAAACATCGAGCCTCTCCAGAGATGTGGAACGTTTAGATGTAATTATGCAAATTATGTGCTGTTCCAATTAATGTAGCTCTCTGTAGCATGTAGGTGTTAATTCTATTAAGATATAGGTTCCTCATATATTGCTCTAAATCCCTTGAAATGGCTTCTACGTGATCCGGCTACAATTGGAAGTATATTTTCCGTTACAGTCGTTCAACTTCGATTTTACAGTTCTTATATTTAGTGACTGTCTCTAATTAACCTGCAATTTGAAAAACACTGTAGACCTGTTAATTCCTACTGTTGTCCGTCTTCGTATCTTTCCTCAATCTCGAGAACGAAGTTAGATATATGAAAGCCGAGAGTAGATATGGAAACCTTAGGCAGAGAAAATCCAGAAAAACTATACAAGAATTTCCGATACAAATCAAATGTCTCGTTATTTCAATTAACATATTTGTCCTGAAAGGAGTTAGATAGATGACTGGCACGACTCTATTCTTAAAGATAATATATGATGTAATATATGATGTATAGGGGCAAGCCATTACTAATTTAAGATGGAAAGCATATATTTTAAATTAAATAAGTTAAAAATATGATTTAATTAAAAATTGCTGACCGGCGTTTTTCTCACTATGATAGAAAACAATTTTCTACATGCATATTGACACAATTTGTAGATTATTTTATACAGTAAGCTTAAGGAAATACAATAACAGCCCTTCTTATGCAAAAAGACACGACAAACAGCGGATGCGATCTACAAGAAAAACTGAAAATTAAATTAATTAAAACACGAGACAGTTTCTTTTCCTTTTAATAATATGAATATGGAAAGAGATTATTTTTCAGCAAAACAATGAATTTTGAAAAAATTGGTGATTACACTCTTTTCATTTTCTGTCCTCAATTTGAAAATGTCTAACCCAGATTCATAAGTGAACCTCCCTGGAACGTCCAAAGCAAACTAACATTCAGCCCGCCACCCATCGAGCCGGCTCTTTTTCGATGTGGTGGATGCACATAATGACACCTGAACGTTTCGCAGCTGAGAAGAAATACACAGTATGAGTTGGTTGTTGTTCAATTTTGTTAATAAATTTATATGTATAAAAATGTCACAAATCTAGTCGACTATGTCAGGGCTAAAAAAATATAACAGGTATTTCATACCAAATTATATAATAACCGAATGGAAGCTTTCTCAAGATCATTTCGGTCAATCAGTTGGTGCCATTGATTTGGAGCTTTTCACACGGACCACTTTCGGCGGCTGAGCGACGTAGCCTGATTATCAAGGATCATAAGTGAATTGCGCAAAGCTACCAGACGACGATTACAAACAAGTGGCTTCTGTTATTGTAAAGTGGAAATTTATTATATTTGAGTCATCGATGGTGGCAAATAGCGATGAATACGAGTAGCTTGGTACATACAACTCAGTCGCCTGTCTGAAAGCGGCTTACGATCGATAGTGATATCCTTTCAATATTAGCCTATACATGACAAAAATGTTTTGTAAATGTAAAAGATAACGATAGTTTACTATAGTTTAATTTCAAATTATTTTAGTTAGTTTAGTATAATGTTTGTTATTCAATAATTTTAAAATTTATAACTTTTTCATCATAAATATTGAATGCAATTTTCCTTTCAGGAGTATCCATGGACGATGCTTTTGTTTTTCTTGCTGCGTGGAAAAGGACCGATTCCCAGAAGAACGTTCCAGACAGACTCTCAGAAGTTTATTCGGAATCTGCCATTTCTGTTACTGTAACTTCAGTAACGAATTTCATAGCTTTCATTTCGGGACTGTTCACACCTTACAGATCCGTATCTTATTTTTGTTTATACGCATCGATTTCTGTTCTTTTTTGTTACGTTTATCAGATAACGTTCGTTGGTGCATGCATGGCACTCTTTGGATATCTGGAGAAACAAGAAAGACATTCTATATTCTTTACGAAAATAAATACACAAACAGGTAAATATATAACGAATCATTTTGTAGTACTTCCAGAAACTAATGACGACAAATTTTTCTTCTAGAAAATCATTCATGGATTCGAAAAATACTCTTCACCACTCCTAGGACATCAATTTGGACGAAGCTCGGTAATATTTTATTCTTATGGTATGTCATGATAATTATTCTCTTCATCACGGCAGGTTACGTGGCAGTTGGAGTTTGGGGAGTGACAAAAACAGATACTATAGGGCCATTTTCCCAGTCTACTGCATACGATTCATATTATTTGCAGTATTATAAAAATGTTTTGAAATATTTCAAGCATTACGAATACAGCATCCAAATCATTGTCGATCAAGAAATAAATTATGCAGATGTAGAAATTCAGAATCAAATAGAAAAACTTTTCTCCGAAATGGAGAGAGAAGGATTAATTGCAAATTTTCTTACCGAGTCTTGGCTCCAAAGTTTTGTGGAATTTGTCAAAGACGATTCAATGTCTGCGATCGTAAAGTCGTACAACATGAGCGACACAAAAGATTTTATTGTAGTTCTGCGCCGAATGTTTCTACGCCATCCGTATGCACAACGATTTCGTAACGATATCGCATTCAACTCTGACTATACAACTATCGTTGGAAGCAGATTTCTTTGTCAGACTGATTTCACGGTCGACGAAAAATCATTCTACGTGACTTTACAGAGACTAAGGAAAATCACTGATAAAATGCCTTTTAGAGTGTTTCCGTATCACTTTTTCTATTATATCGTCGACAGCATTGACTTGCATGTAAAATTTACTGTTCAACTGTTGTGTAGTATCGTGATAATTGTAATTATTGTTTGTTTCGTTTTCATGCCAGACGTTGTCGTTACGTTTTCGGTAGCTTTTTCTATTGTTACTATCGAAATTTCCACTTTGGGTTACATGGCTCTGTGGGATGTCGAATTGGCACCAGTGTCTATGATTGTCTTAGTCATGTGCGCCGGTTTTTCGGTGGATTACTCTGCTCATATGTCTCATGCTTATAGACATTGCGACATTGAAGGTTCCAATGAACGTCTTCGTCATAGCATCGATTGTATAGGATTCGCAATATTTCAAGGTAGTGCAACAACAATAATTTCCGTGTTACCTTTAACCGTTCCGTTGGCGTATATATTTGTCACGATTTTTAAAATAATATTTTTGGTTATTATATTTTCTTTTATTACTGCGTTGGTATTTTTGCCGGTTATTTTATCGACAATGAATTACATGAAATCGAAAATGTGCGAAAGAAAGAAAAGAAGTAAAACCCTCGACCACAAATTCGACGGACAGGTAAATGTTGGTTATCAATCGTCAGAAATTTGTACATAAATACGTTTCAAGGCGCTCTCGGCATTAATTAATCTATTTTAATTACAAATTTAATAATATAGTAATTATTTTTTGAGGAAGACATCGTCATGTGCAGCATTCACTTTTCATACTGCTCAGCAAAGTGTCTTTGAAAGGTCAGTTCCAGTAAACATGCAGGAATGGATGAGTTTGGCACATCAGGGGATGTGCCAAACTCATCAATTCCTGGTCCATGTCAGGTTTTGTATACGTTAGTTCAACTGCTTGGACGCTGCGACGAGTTGTTATCAATAAGTATCAATAAGTGTCTGAGTTGTTTTAACTGTTCATCGACATTATACAGCCAGTCTATATTTAACTAGCAGGTGGGACCGGCGTTGCTCGGGCAAAAGTTACGATAACTAAGATAAAGATTATTACGTTACAGTCAACCGTACCCGTTTTCACAGAATGCAAGAATTGGATCCCCTTGTTTCCAGACTAATTAGAGAATTTTTACATGGGTCTAAAAATATGTTCGATTTTCCGCAAAAACGAAAAAACTGCATCTGCGTATTGCACGTCGCTTTCTCTTAACAATACCATTGTTACGTAACATTTCCATTGTTGACACTTTCATTGTTACTTAACACTTCCATTGTTACTTAACACTTTCATTGTTACTTAGCACTTCCATTGTTACTTAACACTTTCATTGTTGATGGAAGTGTTAAGCCTTAATCTTGTCCCTCTCCCCCGTGGGGAGGAATTTCGAAAAATCTCTTCTTAGTGTGCGTTTTCATGACGTACACTATCTGTGTACCAAATTTCAACTTTCAACTCCCAACCGTTTGGGCTCTGCGCTTATTATTATTATTATCATCAACCCGTCTCGATTATGTACTAGATTGTTCGTTGTTTTTTACAGTCAATCTCTCGTTTCTCGAATGATTTTTGCCGATCTCAATGTTGTTTTCTTTTATCTTCATTAGTTTGTTTTAGCTTTTCGAACATTTTTAAAGGCAATGAACGATGACAATTTCTTTCGGTGTAGTTAGGCGCACAAGATGACGAAGAAGCGATAATCTTCGTGATCAGTTCGTATTTTTCTTTTATAACCAGAATTCGGACGAACAGACTGAGATTTTTCTTAAAAAAACAGAAACAGAACGCCGTTTGTTGCTCCGGAAGACGGGAGTAAAATCTGGATGAGTCGAAACATTACAGGAAGTTTATCAGATTGGTGTGATTGGGGTTGGTCATAAAGAAATGTGACCCCTCTAACTAGGTCTGGGGTCGGCAACGTTTTTTATCAAAAAGAGCCATCTTAGGAGTTATACGTAATATTTACCAAAATAATACGGAGCCGCGAGTCAGCAACTTGAATTATGAAATATTTCAAGTTAAAACGTGTGGTTTTTTTCGTTGAAATGGATTTATTTGTACTATTCTTAAAAATGCTGTAATAAAATATATTGCAATTCAATTATTTTTATCAGTGTTACAATAGTCGTAATTATGTAATATAATTATGAAAATAAAGTAAAAATAAGTAAGTTTATACATATTTACATAAATTTTAACATTTTTTTCGGTCAAACAGTATGCTGAGATTTCAAACGTTTTATATTAACTTGTATGAACTAAAAAGTTAAAATAGAACACTTAATAAAAAATAAAAACTATATATGATTTCTAATAAGATTTTTGTTGCAGAATTTGTCGAGAAAGTTTCTCAACATTCGGTAAATATGACTTAACTTTTATATTGAAACAAGATCTCAAACTGACACTGTTCAGCTGATTTCTTAGTTTATTTTGAATAAAATTCATGTTCGAAAATGTCTGTTCGCAAAAATATGTCGATCCGAAAATCGATAGAAATTCAAATACATTGTTTTTAATTAATTGAATATAAGTATCCGTCAAACTGTTCCAAGTATCAAAAACAACTCGATTTTATTTCTTTAATGCAAACAGCAAATCGCATTGAACACTGCTCCTCTGGAAAGTCACATTACTTTCGGGACATTCCAATTTTCAACGCGAGTGTTGAGTGTTGAAGTCAACAGTTTGACGTCATCAACGACGTTCCAACTCGAGTACGAAGTGCTTAGTTCCCATAATTCCATTTTCAGCAAGATGGATTCTGTGAGAAGCCAGGGACGTAGAACTAAGTTCACGCCGCTTACAAGCACTCGATCGTGAGATCGGCTCTCTAACTTTTTATAGGAAAGCGATAAAATGTTTAAAAACGATCTAGAGGGTGAATTCTAGATCTTGTCAAGTCTCGACACCAGTTAATCTCATTTATATCCCGCGGATTAACACGCGAGTAGGATCTGATTCAGGAAACATTCAAAAGTCACGGATTAAACAATAATGTAGAAAAAATAACAATATTATACAGTATAAGAAATAATCAACTATTTAACAATCGATCAAGACAACGAATCTAACAAATCCAACGCGTCTAGAGAAAAGGTGTTCTTAACCTATACATTTACGAGAGAGAGAGAGAGCTCACAATTCCTTAAATAACATACAACCTGTTAAAGGAGCTTTGTCTTCTTCTTATCTTGGCGAGGGTCCTTCATTGATAACTTAGGATTAACTTGATAAGGAACGACTATGGCGTTGGTCTGCTGGCATATGTGTGGAGTCCTTTTCACTCTCCGATGTACGGACGAACTCTTAAGGGCGTTGGCCTTAGAGAGCAATTGAGTGGAGTCTGGTCACTCTCGGATCTGCCGACGAACTCTCCGAATTCGGCTGAACTTCGACTATATCTTCGGATTTACGACCAATTATCATTCTAGAATTTTTCCACGTGAACGGATGGGAAGGGGAAGAAAGTAGGGGTAGACAGTTCCCATCGAAACAAGATTTTTAATAGATAAGGGAAAAACAGAGGATGCTCATACTTCCGTCAAAGGAAGTGACTCTCCTAGCTGTTTTTCCACGCTAGAAAAACGTTATTTTCCCATCAAAATGAAAGAATATTTTTCTATAAAGATTTTTACTTTCCTTTTAAATGATTATTTTAGACCCGGGGGCTATTCGGATCTCACAATTCCATTCAAATGTCTTACCAATTACCCACAATTCATTGGAAAGTAGCAGTCAACATGTCTGTTGAGTGCTGAGTGTGTTGAGTCAGCGCTGACAACAGCGCTACCTCAACATTGAAAAAAGGAACGAATTTTAACGAATGTCAAGATCAGCGCTGAGTCAGCGTTGAAAATTGGAATGTCTCGTTTGTTGTGTAAAAAAAAATCAGAATATTGGCTTTTGACTTCCTGAAGAAGTTCACAAAATCGCCATCCATAAATGACTTTCCCCGTTTCACTATTTCTAGATAGGCAACAAAACTAGCAGTAGTTGTATTGTTACTTGATTTTATTCAATCTGAGAATGTACAGTACCTTTACTGAAGTTCATTTTACGTTGAGGTTCTTCTAGTGAATTTTTTATTTCTTTTCTTTGTCGAGAAGTGTTTGTAAATGCTTTATGTTTATTTAAAAAATGCCTTTGTACATTTGATTTTTTGTTATTAGAAAACTTTTCTTGACATATTAAACACACTGGGAATCGTGGTAAACTTGAAACAACTGCATAAAATTTAGTCCACTCATTCACTTCTAAATTCGCGATTTTCTGCTTCTACTTTTCTCTTTTTACCATTAAAAGCGATTTTGTTTTATCAATCTAACAAATATCAAAAAATATGTATAAACCTGTTTTTTATATCTCACGCGCAAAAAAGCAAATACATAATATTCTACGGAAATAATATAATTATAATAAACTTATTTAATAAAACAGTAGAATAACTTCTATATAAAAATATCTAATAGAGCACCAAACTAATAGCAGAAAACTTACAACCAACACAAGAGCGACACTGGAAGTCAGAAATTCTACAATCATTCGAAATAAAAACTCATAAATTCTTGGGACAAACAACAACTGTTCTATCAGTCATAAAATTAAGGAAATCTTTCTATTTTCAGTACAATAAACATATGTCACAAGCTTAGTCTAATTTTTACGCTTTGTGCCATCAAAGACTCGATAATTGCAACCAGATGTTCTGTTCTTTATAAATGCTTTTATATGTAGCTATATAATATTCTTACTCTGACAGTGAAATGATAAGTGATTAGTGAAATTAGAAAGTCTTTTACAAATTATTACTGGCGTTTCCGTTTACTTGTTATCTTTTCCTTTTACTTAAGTTAAAAATTTTATTTTGTTATATGTATATTATTTACTAATTTAAAAAGAGCCACAAGTTGTCGACTCCTGAACTAGGTTCTAGCTTCGTCGATTAAGATTATAACATAAGTAATGAAATAATTTAATTATAAATTACAGGATATGCATTCGAGTGTGTCAATGGACACATAAAATATTTTATATGTCCATTGTTTTTTAGTTACTTACTTACTTAAATTTTAAAAGTATTATTTCAGCTTCATTTTTAATGGTGTATCCTGTATAATTTCGCTTATTTCGGTTTTACTCTAAACTTCGAATCCATCTATTTAGAATTTACAGAAGATTTGACTTGCAATCGAGAATTTCATTCTATAGTTTGTTATAAAAATCTTTAAAATAGGAAATAAAGGAGTCGCGAAAAATGTCAATTAAAAATGCACGTGTAATCTCTTAAAAAATTTCTCAGTGAAACACGTTTTGTGAAGAAAACAACAAAATTCGATTATCATTTTATAAAATTCTATTCGTTAATTCGATGAAAAGTGTAGAAATGGAAAGATACTACAAATTTTTAATATGTTAAAAGGTTCGAAATGGTTTCTATACAGGATGTAGACATAAACATTACATAATAGAGGTTGCTTTCGTCACGTATTAGCTGCATATAAATGCACGAGAGTTTAAATACTCAGGATTGCGCTGTTTGATGAAGTTGACATTACTCAAATCCGACACCCTTCTCAATGGGCCAAATCCTACTCGGCTCTGAATAATAGCGGCACATTTAAATTATCTCGTGCAGCGTCTCAAAGTCAGTACAAACGTTTTTCGTCCAATTAACAAAACTGTAAGAGGAAAGAATGGACACCGTCCAAAAATGAGTGAAGAAGAAATTGTGAGGTTTCTCTGCACGATTTCCAGAGCTGAAGGATATACAGTGAAGCCTTACATTGTTAGTAGGGATTGCAATCCTGCAGTGTTTTTAATCCAGCTGGATTTTTGCTGGACCAACATCATTCCAGCTGGATCCAGCGCGGATCCAGCTGTAATGATGCGTGGATGTTTTTTGGTGCAATAAAGTATAATCTGTCTATCTATCCAAAATGTATGGGGTTTTTTAAAGAAATAAAACACTTTTTTTTAATATTTAAGAAACTTTTATTATTTAGACTGGTCACTATAAATCAGTAAAACTTCTTAAACATTTAGGTAGTAAACTTAACTTTGGTTCGGTTTAACACTTGAGATATAGATAATTAACTTTCAATGTTTAGTTAGATTATAATTATAATATAATCTTTAAGTTAAATAATAGCGAAGGTAATTCTACTAATTAATTTATATTTATACTAGCTGTTACCCGCGACTTCGTCAGCGGAGGTTTTGCAAGCAAACCCCATTTACATCCAATATTTCAATAACCATAGTAATTGTTATATAACACCTACCGCTGAAGAGAATTGCCGAAAATCAAACGAACTATTTTCAATTTGATCAATTTTCTGAAACGTTTACAATCGTTCTATAATCGAACCAATACGCAATAACAAATTCGAATTTAAAACAGTTCGAACATTTTTAAAATTGAAATATATAAAAATATTTAAACAATGTCTGAAATGTGATCAATTTAATACACCTAAGTACTCGATGAAGACTAAACGTAGTTGAAAACAAAAAATCGCATCTAAAATAGTACAGTAGAAGCCATTCTTCCGGTTAAGCTTAATCCTCTCCCTCTCCCCCCGCGGGAGAATTTAGAAAAATCCCTTCTTAGTGTCCATTCTCATGGCATACCCTACTAAAACGCATACAATACGAATACGAAATAACAAATTCGAATTTAAAACGGTTCGAACATTTTTAAAATCGAAATGGATAAAAATATTTATAACAATGTCTGAAATGTTATTAATTTAATACACCTAAGTACTCGATGAAAACTATATTCTCTCCCTCACCCCCCGCGGGGAAATTTCTAAAAATCCCTTCTTAGTGTACATTCTCATGGCATACCCTACTACAACGCAGATAAAAACAAAAAATCGCATCTAAAATAGCGCAGTAGAAGCCGTTCTTCCGGTTAAGCCTTAATGCTCTCCCTCACCCCCCGCGGGGAAATTTCAAAAAATCCCTTCTTAGTATGCATTCTCATGGCATACCCTACTACAACACAGATAAAAACAAAAAAATCGCATCTAAAATAGTACAGTGGAAGCCGTTTTTCCGGTTAAGACTTAATGCTCTTCCTCACCCCCCGCGGGGGACTTTCTAAAAATCTCTTCTTAGTGTGCATTGCCATGGCATTCACTACTAAAACGCAGATAAAAACAAAAAATCGCATCTAAAATAGCGCAGTAGAAGCCGTTCTTCCGGTTAAGCCTTAATGCTCTCCCTCACCCCCCGCGGGGAAATTTCAAAAAATCCCTTCTTAGTATGCATTCTCATGGCATACCCTACTACAACACAGATAAAAACAAAAAAATCGCATCTAAAATAGTACAGTGGAAGCCGTTTTTCCGGTTAAGACTTAATGCTCTTCCTCACCCCCCGCGGGGGACTTTCTAAAAATCTCTTCTTAGTGTGCATTGCCATGGCATTCACTACTAAAACGCAGATAAAAACAAAAAATTGCATCTAAAATAGCGCAGTAGAAGCCGTTCTTCCGGTTAAGCCTTAATGCTCTCCCTCACCCCCCCGCGTTGGAATTTCGAAAAATCCTTTCTTAGTGTGCGTTTCCATGACGTACCCTAACTGTGTACCAAATTTCACCTCTTTAGGTTAAGCGGTTTGCTCTGGGCGATGATGAATCAGTGAATGAATGAATGAGTCAGTCAGGACAAGCAATTTTATATATTTAGATATTATGTTATAATAATGTAAGGACGGCTAATCAGTGGCTAAGTGGCTATCAGTCTTACCAGTTTTTTTTATATAGGCTCTACATAATTATCAGTGTGACGGTCCAAAACCTTTTTGTTTCAGAACAGTATCAACTTTCTAATTAACTTCGTGATTAGGTAAAAAGGGAAAAAGAGGGACTTCTGCGGTCAATGACCGAGATGATCTCCTCGAAAAAAATCGTTAGTATATNTGTTTCAGAACAGTATCAACTTTCTAATTAACTTCGTGATTAGGTAAAAAGGGAAAAAGAGGGACTTCTGCGGTCAATGACCGAGATGATCTCCTCGAAAAAAATCGTTAGTATATGAATAAAAGAAATCTCCTCCATTTGTTTAAAGGTAATTCTATAGACATTAATATCAACAAGACGGGAATAAGAGATATTTTTTTACCCCCTCTTTGGTTACACGTGACACGTGGTTACGGCAATAAATCGCCTCGTTCGTAGTCAAACGCGACGTTTGATATAAACAATATCTAGATAGTTGACCAGGTTAAAGAAATTATTGTCAGATGAATGTTAATTTATGGATGAGAGCCGTCAAACCTAAACAAATTTATATTATAAAATCGTATCTTCTAGACACTGACATCAATAAATTAAACAAACTTCTCTGTGTCAGTTGTCCGTACAAGCTAGATCTAGACATCAACACACGAACAGGTGTGCGTATAAATCGTTAATGATGTCATAGTTCTCCCCCCCTCAAAAATAGTATAAAGAGGGCTTGAACGCAGTCCACAAGGCGGACACCTCCAGGGCGGACATCGACTGCCACATCTACTGACCAATACCGCCATAACTGCCGTGACGATCAGGAACGTTTTTACCAACGACCCAAATTACGGATCGGGAACTTAGAGGTATTTTTTTTGGATATCTATTTGTATACTCTCTCTCTGAGAAGTCTCTCTTCTAGAGATCTTTCTCTCGTCTCTTAACTTAGAGAATAGAGATTAGATGTTTCATATGAAAGACAAATCATTGTCGCGACGTAGAATAGAATTTTTGTAGATCTTTACCTTAGCCTTTGATATGTACAATTTTATAGTTGTTTATTAAACGTGTTATTCTTATTCAACCTGTGTATATATTTGGGAACCTGTCAACTTACCCATTAACCTCCACACTCATTTTATTTTGCCCTCCTATAAAGCCATCCTCTGACAGAGTCGCCGGTAAGTGGGGACAACTAACCCCTTCGGTTCTCACATCAGTCTGTAGTTATTTATAAATAATTTAATTATTATTGTTAGTAAAGTAGTGAGTAAGTAATTAGTAGTAGTCTAGTAGTTATTATTATCACAATCATGAATCACGTACAGTACATTCATATCATCATATATCTAAGATACTGATACTCATTAATTTAATTAACTGTTTAACTAACTAGGTAGTCTCAGTTTCTCACTAATTTTCACAATAAAATTGCCTAGCCTAGCCCACTAACCACTTATAGAATAAAAGTTAAAAACTCTTACTTAATAGAATTAGAGTAGAAGTTATAAAATATTAATCTTGTCTGGAATAAAGTATTTTAAAGGATTAAATAAAATTAAGTCAATCACTTCTGTTATTTTTTTGACTTTTCTAAAAGTAGGATCTCAAGAAACAAATGGTATTGATGGTGTTTTCTCCCAACCTACTTCTTAATGAACTGCATGTATATCCCTCCCTATATAAGGCCTTTTCTGCCTCTACCCTAGTTGGTTTCAGTGTCATCAAATAATGATAAATCAAAGATAAGTTTTCACCTCTGACTCCCTCACTTTCATAAACAGCCATTTCCTTTCTTGATAACTTATCATAATCTTTCTCAGTACTAGTTTCTTTCTGTTTCATGAAATTTTCTTTCTCACGCTTTAGTTGGATCTCTAATTCTTGTTTCAATGTGAAATTCAGGAAATCCGGGTTATCTAGATCATCGTTTTTCACCTCCGTAATATCCTTTGCCATTGCTGCTGGTTCCACTACACGATTCAGCGTATTTTTCATCTGGCGCATTACATTTTTTTTCGGCATGTGAAAGATAAAGCTTTCTAACTTTTTGATCATACTTCTTCGGGCTCTGTAAATCAACATCCCTGTGACCTCGGTAAGACGCGTTCTCTAATTTTTTGCGGAGTGCCTCGGAAAGGTTGGCACTCAAGATTGTGTCCTGGCTTTTTAGTTTGTCTAAGACAAATTTCAGGGTTGTGTCAGCAGTTATCAAACTCGACTCTTCTGCAGAGAGCTTCTACGGCCACTTTAAACTGCGATCGTTCTGTCACGTGATTCATTGACGTCACAACAAACCGTAAGTTAGAATTATGCACCAGAACTAGGATAGGAGTTACTTATTTTATTCAGCGCGAAGACACTTTATTTAGCGAGAGCGGAAAGTCAACTGGCAATTAGATCAGCAGAGGTAAAAAAGCGGACGGTGCAGTGTAGAGAGGGGGTGTAGCACGTGCCGCACTGAACGGCAACGTCGCTCTCGCCGCTGAGCGATAGCGCACGTAGCAAAGCGGCAAGGCAAACAACGTAAACTTTTGCGCCATTATTTACAAAGTTAATTGAGTATTTGCGGATCCGCAGTGCTGGATCCAACAAGCCGAAAAATGTGCTGGATCCAGCTGGATTGCTGGATGAGGGATCCAGCAATTGTAATCCCTAATTGTTAGCCTCCAGAATTCAATTATATATATAGACTATATATATATAAAGGCAAAAATACTGAAATAAAAGATAAATCTGGTGTCATTGAACAGTATTTAATCAAATTATTCGTATCAATCCAAAGAATGTCAAGTATTTATCACGAAAATAAGTTCTTATAACGCGTGTATCGTGACGATTCATTAAATAATATCAAAATTTATCTAAAACTTCTTCATTCTTCTTGTCTCTTAAAATAATTTTTCTATAATAGTTTAAGTAACATTTTTGTCTTAATATTTTTTTGTTCGAAAGCTTTTTTATAAAAATAAATCAAAACCAGAATTGGCACCGTTACATTTCCATGCACACTTTATTTTAAATTCAAAGTAAAAATAAGAAAAAATATATATTAAATTTAATAAAAACTTAATTATATGCCGCTTATTGCGATACGGAAAAACTTGGAAACCACAATGACTGTGGACGCTAGAAATGGAAAGATGGGGAATAATCTAGCGCCCACCTTTAGCCGAGTGGAAAAAACCATTGAACACTGTTAGTCGGTGGTGGGGTGGCACCTGACCAACAGACTGGTCACGTGAACTTTTCCGAGTTTTCTTCATGTAAATAACACCCGAATAGTGTTTCCTATAGAAAGTCCTCACGGTAGAAATCCTTCCTTGGCAGGTTGCTTATTCGATGCGTTACATTAGCTCATTAAAACCAATAATTTTGAAATAATATAAACTTTCGATAGGAAATGACCAGATATAAAATATAAATTATATAATTTAGTAGAAAATTATTTGAAGGTTTTCTATCTGAGAGAATTTATTCTGAAGCTCTATTAAATAGATATATGCTAATGCATTAATGAATTAATTAATATAATATCTATCAAGGAAAAATATAGATGTAGGCCTATATATTGTTAGGAAAATACTTTTGTTATAAACTATAAAAGGAAGTTACGAAAGAAAGCCTGAGGGTAGCTTTAGAATATTTATTATATTATATTACTAAATTCTATTCACCTTCAGATTGTTTATTGTCGCCTATGGAAACGCATACCTTAAAATTAATTTAAAAAATAAATCCATGTGTAATAAATAAATAATTATCAACATTAAAATCTTATTATTTTTATTTGATGTATTATATTCTTTCTTAAAAACGTTGCAGTTACACGTTAAAAATATATAGGCTATATGTATATAAAATATTTTAAAGTTAATCGTATGAAACCTTTTCATATTTATTTATTATAATTTTAAAGTTTTTCTAAATTTTCAGTTACTTTAAATTAATTAATAATGTTTATTACTTTAATTTACATTTCGAAACGTCGTTAATAAACACAATTAATTAAAGTTAAATCAAAATGAACAGACACCAGCTCCAATTTCACAGATTATTATTGCACTTTGTGTTATTTTAATTCGAATTATTATTGTTTTTTTTTTAAATAATCCTCGATGTCAGTAAGGAAATTAAACAAACAAAATGAAAAAAGCCAAATGGAATAAATATATTTAATTAATCATTTATGTAAAATATAATAATTCCTTTGTAAATAAAAATAATATTTGTGTTTAGTTAGCACAATGTTGCTGTTGAGAACGTATCATACAGGAACACTTTAAGAGGAAAAAGGTTGCTTTATTGACTTTACACCTTTTTAATATATACTTTTTTAGTTTTGTGCATACCAATTTTTATTTTAACACACATTATACTATCCTCAGGTGCATGTATATTGATCTGATAGCACTCTTTGCTCATTCCTCCTCCCGTGTTTAAATATGTGTATATATATCTTATGTGTAATACCAGCTTAATGGTCACTATCTCAGGTAATTGTATTTTATCATATAAATCACTGTACGCGTATACTAATTTTTTAAATGAATTCTGTAAATTTTGATACCTGTAACCAATTTGATAATTATGTAATAATAATAGGACTGAAGAGGGGCATTAAGCCCGAAATGCATATCCGTCCAAGTCAATAAAGCAA
This sequence comes from Centruroides sculpturatus, assembly GCF_000671375.1. Classification (NCBI taxonomy): domain Eukaryota; kingdom Metazoa; phylum Arthropoda; class Arachnida; order Scorpiones; family Buthidae; genus Centruroides; species Centruroides sculpturatus. The sequence goes on along the minus strand of NW_019385320.1, from coordinate 118,173 downwards.
CCTTTTTCCTCTTAAAGTGTTCCTGTATGATACGTTCTCAACAGCAACATTGTGCTAACCAAACACATATAATAGAGAACAACAAGCAACCTTGATTCAAGAATAATATATCCTGCCAAGATCCAGCGAACACCAAAAAGATGGAAGAAGAACTGAACAAACTACTAACAGATATCTGGTATCTTAATATTATCTTATTAGAACAATTAGAATTTCCAACACTAATCTTACCTAAATCCATATCATCATCAATGCAAAATCATGATGTTAAAAAAGTAAATAAGTTAATTTTAAAATCAACAATTAATTTTAAAAGATACAAAATTAAAAAACTCAAAGCTAAAATCAAAAAAGTTAAAGGTAAACACACGTTCGAAGTGTGTTTACCTTTGACTATGACAACCCATATGCTCGTAGAAAATATAATAAGTTAGTTAAAAAACTTAATTATCCTACTTTAGACGAACGAAAAAACTGGGAACAAACGTTAGTTATAAACCAAAGTACTTGCACAATACCTAATTTCGTTAAAGACTTTTTAATCAAAGGTCTAAACTTCAATGGCCCAACAAAAATTAATTATAATGATTTCATAGTAAATTTAGAAGTCATACTTACTAAAATAGATATTGACGAAAGAGAACATATCAGAGCCAATTTTAAACACATTCTTGATCAATACAAACATGCTAGTAATCTTAAAATCAAACAAATCAAATTCCATAGCAAACTTTCACAGGTTAAAAAGTTTTTAACGGACAACAATTTAACTATAATCCCGGCTGATAAATCCAAACAAATAGTTATAATGGATAAAAGTAAATATGATAAGGTTAAACTTGATTTAATCTCTTCTCCTCAATATCACACTTTAACCGAAGACCCTACTTTAAGTATACATCAAAGCCTAGCAAAAATAACTAAAAAACTTAAATTGTCTAATTTTATTAATACTAATGATATTAACAATCTTCTTGAATACAACAGGAGAATACCCAGGCTCAACATCAGAGTAAAGACGCATAAATTAAATGAATCCTACCGCCCACTTGTTGACATTAAATTTTATATCCTTTACAACCTAGAGAAATTTCTTAAAAATAAACTAAACATATTTGAAAACTCAATTAATAGCATTAAAAACACTGACCAGTTCATTAAAAACCTCCAAAACCTAAAGGTAAATAAAAATATGAGAATGTTAAGCCTGGATATCAAAAACATGTACCCCTCAATCCAAAAAAAGTTTATAATAAATACTTTAAATAGCCTAAACTGTGATAAATGGATAACCCAACTCGTTGAATTTGTTTTAGACAACAATTACTTTATTTGTAATAATAGTTTCTTTAGACAAACTGATGGCATCTTTATGGGCTCTTGCATCGGCCCCAAACTTGCTGAACTTTGCATGATCAACATAGACAATATCATCCATAAACTACAAGGTGTAATATTCTACAACCGTTATGTCGACGATTGCTTTGTTATTTATAACAAACAATTAACCAACCCTCATATCATACTTCATCAGGCCAACAATATCCAAAAAAACATCCTTTTCGAATTTGAAAATGAAAACAACAACAATCTCAATTTTTTAGACATCACCATACACAGACATAACAAGCACATTACTTTTAAAAAATATATAAAACCATGTAACGTCAATAAAGTAATAAATTTCCACTCCAGCACACCCATGTACATTAAAAAGAACATATTCATGATGTATATCAACAAAATCAAAACTCGTACTAGTAATATTACTAACCAAAACACCGAAATTGACCAAATTTACCGCATTTTTCAATTAAATAACTACCCCAACAGAATCATCTACCAATGGCTACACAACCCCCCTTCTCGTCAACCCAAACCAAAAACACAGGTAACTTACAAAAAGTTAGTTTATATCCCTACTATTTTTGAAAACATCCAAAAGATCTTAACACCATATAACATTATTTTAGCTCCCACACTAAACAATAAAATCAAAAATTCCTTAAAAATCAATGAACAAAGTAATAGTAACACAGACATTTTACTTAATAACAATCTAGTCTACAGCTTTGCCTGTACTTGTCATCCTAAATTCTATTACATAGGTGAAACCAGTAGAGTACTAAAAACCCGGATAAATGAACATATTAGAGCCATAAAATATAATTACATCAACTCTGCAGTTGCTACTCATTGCAACCAAACTGGCTGCGAGATCTCACCCGACAGCATCAAAATACTTAAAAGGGAAAAAAACATTTTTAAAAGGAAATTCTACGAACATATCGAAATTATTAAAACTAAAGAAACACACAGAATGAACTTAAATACTGGTACTGTCATAAATGACATCTGGCAGCCTTTCCTAAGATGCAAAGCCCATTAAAGTTGTCCTACCATCCTCCCACCTTAACCCCCACTGTGCAATTCCCACCAACCTCTGTATATGTTACAA
>NW_019385320.1:107144-114548 GCF_000671375.1 Centruroides sculpturatus | reverse complement strand
GAAAATAGATTAAAGGAGTTGAAAGCTGAAATTTGGTACACAGTTAGGGTACGTCACGAAAACGCACACTAAGAAGGGATTTTTCGAAATGCCCCCCCTGGGGGGAGAGGGACAGGATTAAGCTTAACACTTTCATCAACAATAGAAGTGTTAAGTAACACTGAAAGTGTCAACAATGGAAGTGTCAACAATGGAAGTGTTACGTAACAATGGACGTGTTACGTAACAATGGACGTGTTACGTAACAATGGAATTGTTAAGAGAAAGCGACGTTTTAAGAGAAAGTGCAGTTGGTTTTCGTTTTTGCAGAAAATTGAAGATATTTTTAAACCCATGTAAAAATTCTCTAATTAGTCTGGAAACGGGGGATCCAATTTTTGCATTCTGTGAAAACGGGTAAGGTTGACTATAACGTAATAATCTTAATCTTCGCTATCGTTACTTTTGCCCGAGCAAACGCCGGGCTCACCTGCTAGTTATTATATATTTTATAAATAATAGAAAGTTTTTTAAAATTCTGCAAATTGTTAATTAGACGCAATCAACGAAACGATTGGATGTTTCAACGAAACATTGTTCTAAAACAAGAAAATTATATATTTAAACAGAATTATATCATCGTCTCATCTATAAATCTAGTTATTTCTGCATTAGAAATATTTCATAAAAAGTAATAGTGATGTGACTGTGATTACAAAATTAACTAAAAGAATTAATGATATGTTAATAAATTATATTTAACATTAATCTAATAGCAATGAAGCGTAATTTGGCTAAAATAGCTTTGTAAATGCAGTGTGGCATTGTATGACATTTTGCAGGAGAGATGCATTTAAGTTATTTTCTCCGTGTCAAATTATGGGCTTATTTTAATCCTTTCACTTTTTTTTTATTGTTGCCTGCCTGAGTATACAGCTCTATGAAAAATCCCACAAAGAGTTTTTTCATTTGACTAAGATCAAGAGATAGAGCTGGCTAATTAATAATAAGTATCTTATTAGTTAAAAACTATTCATACGTAGAGTTTGCTGAGTGAATGGAAGCATTGTCCTGTTGACAGAGCCATCGATTTCCAGCATAAAGCAAGAGATTCCACGTCAACATGTCTTGATAATCACTTGTGTGAACCAGAGGGGAAGGTCAGAGATCGCCCGCCTCTGTCACTAGTCAGGATGATACGTCAGGCGAGTGAAGGGAGAGTTGCTTGGGGTCGACGATAAGGTGAAGGGCGTGATCGAGTAAAGGAGTCTGCCATATTTATAACAAATAAAACAACAATTTATTAAAGTAAGCAAAATGACGAAAGACTACACAAAGTTCGATTCTATACCGACCTAAAAACACAAAGTTTCTATACCGACTTAGAGAGAGTTTCACAGTTCTTTCATACCTCTGTATACCTTGACGATTCTGAACGATCCAAGGGTTATAATCCAGTTTCGACACAAATTATATAAAATTGCGACTTAAGCGATGCTTTAATTCGAGGTTCATCGGAGATCGGAATTCAGCGGGTTCGGAAAATCGGCACGATGTCGTCTATCCGGCATTTGTTAAGAGACTTCCCCGAGAGGGGGTAAGAACGGCCTTTTATCCGTTTTAGTGGCGAATTTCCACCACGTGATCGGATGTACATGAGTTAAAGGTTATAGGTGTTCCTAGGATCTACAACAAATGACGACATTTAGATGCTAACTGTAAACCTTCTTGCAAAGATGAGATGCAAGTTCTGCAGAGAACAATGTTGCGAGTTATGACCGGAAAATTTACACAATCCTAGGCAAGATCGTTTTTTTTCTAGCGCGTTACATAAACGAAAGTTTAATTAATTAACATTTTTGTTAATAAAGAATCGGAATGTTCGTCAATAAAATTCCGGATCTCACACTTGCATTGTATGCCGTTAGAAAAAGCAAGAGAATTCGTTCCTTGCCAAATAAACCACCTCACACAATAACAGCCATTCTTATTATTAGGAATATATTCCTCCTTCCTTCTCAAATCGTGTTATTAGTGTTTCCAACCACGAGGATCATCAAAAATTTTATATCGTCAAAATGTCAACAGTTGATTTGCGAACATTACACTAAGATGTTGCTGTTAACCTCCAAAATGATGTTTTGTAACTGATAATCGGGCAAACAATGTTTCGTTTTGCCCTGTTTGTAACCTTTGATGTTACTTTGATGAAAAAAAATCTTCGTGGAATTCTCGCTAGAGCCGTATACTCAAATAGGCAACAATATAAAAATGTGAAGGAACTAAAATAAGTACATAATTCGACAAGGGGAGAAAATAAACTTAAGTGCATCTGTCCTGCAAAATGTCATACAATGCCACAATGCATTTACAAAACCATTTTAGACAAATTACGCTTTATTGACTATTAGACTATTGTTAAATATAATTTATTAACATATCATTAATTCTATCAGTAAATTTTGCTATATGCCTTTGTATTTTTAACAAAGTCAAATTGAATGTAATCCTTTAAAATTATTATTTAGTTTTTTCCGTCCCAATAAATGGTTATTATATTTTTAGTTTCATTTTTTTTACCATATTTGATCTTCAAGTCTAATAAAGTTGTAGGTTACAGTGAATGACTGACTTAATTTTTTTCGCGATTGTTTTTGCAGAGTCACTTTCACTTGTAAGAGCAAGAATTTCACTTTTCTTCTAGTCCCAGAAAGATTTGCCTCGGTCCATTGCTAAATGCGTGATTCTAACGGATTAATATATAGATTAAAGATATCTTTATAGTTTTACTTAAGTGATAGAAAAGTTTAATAATTTTATATTTTCTCAGATGTTTGTGATTTAAATGCAGTCGTTCCTTCGATAGCGGTCACCCCGTTCGTTTTTAAATACAAATATTACTGGGCTGCAAATCAAAATTTTTCCGCGAATGGTGTTAGATTAATGACCCGCACGTCTCTATTGTTTAATTAAGGGGCAAGTCACTACTAATTTGAGGGGGAAAACATATAAATTAAAATTGCAGCCCGGCATTGTAACCATGTCACAATAAATAATTTAATTTTACTAATTCGATACACTTAATAATTTTTGAAGCGGATTTTATACACGTATAATTTCTTTAAATTACATACAATTTACATTTTAATCTCTTCGTACTAAAAATAATAAAATTTTAACAATGCAATGCTATAATGTTACGGAATTTTGTCACAACATTAAATGAGTAGTGAATGCGCGCAATTGTTGGAAAGATGTTTTCGACAATAAAAAAATATATATTTTGCATAAGGCATAATCCATTGTTCGATTTACGGTTATTAAATAATTGACTTTTTATTTTTTATTTAATATAAGTTTTTGTTATCTTTCAGAGTTCATACGATGTCTTCAGAAGTTATATGTCGTTAACATTATATAAAGTGTTTATGACATTATGGATAGATGTAATAAACTACATAACACAGTACACAGACTATATGGAGTACATGAATGAATTACATAACGATTTTTGTGATTTGGACCTAAATATTACTGATACTTGTGTAAATCTATATTTAGGAGATTAAAATACAATCGAAACAAACGTTCAGTCAAGTAAATGACCAAAACTTATATGGTACAAATGAAAAATTGAAAAATTTGAATAACAGCAATGTATCAACTAACTTTTTAAATGCAGTATTTATTATAATATTTATCTAAATATATATAATTATTTGTCTTAACTGACTGAATGACTGATTCATCATCGCCCGGAGCAAACCGTTGAACCTAAAGAGGTGGAATTTGGTATACAGTTAGCGTATGCCGTGAAAACGTACACTAAGAAAGGATTTTTTGAAATTCCTTCGCGGGGGGAGAGGGAGAGGATTAAAGCTTAACCGGAAGAATGGCTTCTACTGTAATATTTTAGATGCGATTTTTTGTTTTCAACTACGTTTAGTCTTCATCGAGTACTTAGGTGTATTAAATTGATAACATTTCAGACATTGTTATAAATAATTTTATCTATTTCGATTTTAAAAATGTTCGAACCGTTTTAAATTCGAATTTGTTATTTCGTATTCGTATTGTATGCGTTTTAGTAGGGTATGCCATGAGAATGGACACTAAGAAGGGATTTTTCTAAATTCTCCCGCGGGGGGAGAGGGAGAGGATTAAGCTTAACCGGAAGAATGGCTTCTACTGTACTATTTTAGATGCGATTTTTTGTTTTCAACTACGTTTAGTCTTCATTGAGTACTTAGGTGTATTAAATTGATAACATTTCAGACATTGTTATAAATAATTTTATCTATTTCGATTTTAAAAATGTTCGAACCGTTTTAAATTTGAATTTGTTATTGCATATTGGTTCGATTATAGAACGATTGTAAACGTTCCAGAAAATTGATCAAATTGAAAATAGTTCGTTTGATTTTCGGCAATTCTCTTCGGCGGTAGGTGTTATATAACAATTACTATGGTTATTGAAATATTGAATGTAAATGGGGTTTGCTTGCAAAACCTCCGCAGACGAAGTCGCGGGTAACAGCTAGTAGAAAGCATATACAGCATAACAGCAATGTATCAACTAACTTTTTATATATTATTTATAAAGATTTATAGAAAATAAAACTTTTGTGATATCATTTAAATAGTGATCAAAAGTTTTTCGTCTTCCGACTTTAACAGACATTTTAACAACGAATTTTAATAGTTATTAAATAAACGGATATTTATGAATGTTTAAACGTCTGTTATAGCCTTTTTTTGAAATTGTATTACTGTTAATCTCGGAAAAGGAAGAAACTTTGATCACTATTTAACTGATATTATCAATTTTTGACGAATTTCTATATCAAAATATAATACTTCAATGTAATACAACATTATTTATTTTAAGAGTTTAATATATATATTTAATATTCATTATTATTTTACTAATCACTTTTATTTATAGACTCAAAAATTAGTAGTTAAGAACATTGGAAAAGCTTCCTATTCAAATCAACAAGAAAAAAATGAAAATAAAAATGACCTATTTCATCCATTCAGTAAAGTTGCTCTTTATCCGTGGAGAGGTAATTGTCTGTTTTTTAAATATACGAATATTATTCGAATTTGTGCGTTGGCGTGTATTTCGCTTAATATCTCAGGACGGGGTGAAGATAAAGAAACGAAATGTGGCACGGTAGTTTGTACATAAGGGGAATTGATGCTTTTAAATTTTGGTTGTGAAAGATCAAGAGGATGGAGAGATAGAGGGTGGTCACGTGTCGTAACTGGCGAAGGGTCAGACTTAATGAAGATTTTACTTGTTGTTAGCATTTACAGAGTTTTATAAAACTCATTTCTACCTTCAAAATCACGTGTTTTGCTGTTTTATAATAATTTAAAATATATAAAATTTTATAACAAAATTTCATATCAGATGGCGCCACATACGATTTAAGTTAGTTATTTTGATTACATATGTTATTTTTAAAATAAAATCTCATAAAAACTCGTTGGTACGTTTTTGAAATGAGTTTTAGCAGCAGAAAATAATTACTTCCTTGAAAGGAATTTTAAGAGATACACCAAACCGACTGCTACATACTTAAGTGATAAAACGTCTTCTAAATGTTTGACAAGTCAAGCAGTAAATCCTAATTGCAAATGAACGGTTGTGAAAGAAGTGAGAATCTATATTAATGTGATTTATAATTGAGTTTAAATTGAAATGTTTTAATAATGAATATGTTTTTCCAGTCAAAAGGAGATTCTGACGAAACATTGTCATCAAAATCGTGGGAATGTGACATCTGCGTGAGGGACGAACAGACCCTCAATAAAGTGTTATTTTAAATTTTAATTATTTTGGAATTCCATCGTCTAACTTCGATCGTTTTATCAAGTTAGGCTAAAATCCATAAAAATTATTTTCCACGGATTTGATTCCTTGATGAGGAGGATCCATCTATCGTGTTTCCCCGAAAATAAGACATCCTCTGAAAATAAGACCAGGGATAGGTTTTGCTGAATTTCTAAATATAAGACCTCTCCCCGAAAGTAAGACCTAGCAAAGTTTTTTTTTTTTTTATTCGTAACGGTCATCGACAGATGGTTGAAAGTGGCCGTTGGCTTTTTGAAAGTACAGCCACTGATTGGTCATTGGCTGTACTTTCAAAAACCCAACACTGCATGATTTGCATAAAACTATGGCTTGGGTATCACAGATTTGCATAAAACTATGGCTTGGGTATCACAGATTTGCATAAAACTATGGCTTGGTTATCACAGATTTGCATAGCGTTACGGCTGGTGATGGCTAATTGGTCGGCCGGGAATCACACCACCTCACATTTGCATAATGCTACGGTTCAATAAGCACTAATTGGTCATCGAGCCCGATGTCGACGCTATAAAAACGTTAAGTTGAAGCGAGAGTGAAAAGTCAGCTAGAATCTCCATATCAGAGAAGGAAAGAAGAAGAAGAAGAGAGTGAAAAGTGCTCTTCGGAGAAAAAGCACACTAAGGCTGTTATCTCCATATGAACAAGAGGGAGAGAATAGACTAAAGAGTGGGAAGTCCACTCCAGCACAGGAACTTTCTAAGTTCAGTTCGACACAACCGGATATACGACACTCTCGTATAAGTTCGACTTGGGAATTTTTTTGTTCAATAATAAATGTGAATTCTTCTTCTTGGAAAAATAAGACATCCCCTGAAAATAACACCTAGCGCATCTTTCAGAGCAAAAATTAATATAAGACACTTGTCTTATTTTCGGGGAAACACGGTAGTCATTAATGCGTCACCCGGAACGTTCGATAAAATTCCAGTATTGGACGCTAGGTCCTTAACAGCAACCTCCTGACCTCATGGAAAAACCCAGAAGGAATCCAAGAATTCAAGTGTGGTCCTCAGAAGTCGTCCTCCTAAGTTGCCTTTTCAAGAATTAATACCAGGGGCGTGCCGTGACATTTGATGATAGGGAAGCTGTGTTTCTCTAAGAAGCCGACTTCCAGGGGGAATCAGTTAATTCTTTCTTTAAATGTATTTTTAATAAATTATTTATCCGACGTACTTAATAAATAAACAAGTTCAATATAATTACCTCTGTTTCAATAGGTTTCCTTTGCCCTCCAGTAGCGTGCCATCATTAGAAGCGTTGAAAGCGCTGCTTCCCTCGTATTCTCTAAAAAATAAATAAATATTAATTTTAATTATATGAAAATAATCGCACAATATTTTATTATAACCGCATTATGTATCTTATTACAAATTTCTATACTACACGTGGAAAAAAAATTGCTATTGTATATTAGAGTATTAGTGGCGGAGTGGAATCTCCTGTATTTTCAGATTACGAAAAGCCAGATTTGCGCATGCGCTTTACAGAGCACCAACCTCACCCGGTTTAGCCGGTGGAAGCCTACGACCTTGGGTGAAAGCTGC
>NW_019385320.1:101524-103894 GCF_000671375.1 Centruroides sculpturatus | reverse complement strand
AACTGGCTCTGAAGTAGTGCCTGTGGAAGGGCTGGGCATTGGAGGAGAGCTTGTCCTAAGCAGAAGGCATCCAATGAGTCCAAACGGGCGCGGCTAGTAACTACGAACAAGACATCCCAAAAAGACGAACTTCCGGTAGTGAGGATAACGGCGTGTGACCAACCAAAGGTCAAGGAGGTGCCGAAAAGAATCAAGCCGGTAGGCGACAGAAATAGTCTTTCGGCTATGGTCGATTCTGGGGATGAGATTTCGGTCGTAAGGGAATCATTGGTGGCGGAAACGAAGGGGGAAATCCAACAGGTTGGATCCTTCGGTCACCGGATTGATTCGGTAACGATCCCGATAGGGCTGTGGGAGGAAGACCTCACAGAATCGTATGAGCCGGCGATGGTGACTTGTGTCGTAAACAGACAAATTACACCAACCCACGGATGCTCTAGTATCAGAAGGGGATCACCGGATGTTATTAGACCGAAAGGAGAAACTCCAGGAGAAGGGAGAAAGACATTTAAAGGACTCAAAGGTAGATGGCAACGGAAACCATCAGAAAAGGGAGCCGGAACCTCTCTCAGAGGCGGAGCGTAGTGAAATTAGCGACGAAAAAGGGGAAGGAACGGAATTACGAGACGCCCAAGTCCGGGACGAGTCACTTTCTCGATTGTGGGAGGCCGCTAAGTGTAAGAAAGATGGGTTAACTGTAGAGGACGGGATACTATATCGGCGAGATAGTTCGTTCGGCAGGCCCATTAATCAGGTAGTTGTTCCCCAAGAACGGAGAACGGAAGTGTTAGATTTAGCACACAAAGCTCCGTGCGGTGGACAGTTTGGCAGTCAGAAATTAGCAAGTCGCGTTCGCGAGGGCTTACATTGGCCGGGAATGGCGACCGACATCTGGAAGTACTGCCAGGATAGTCGTAGGTGCTTAGTAAAAGCGCCTGATCTAGTCCTAGATAGGACCCCAGCTACACCACTTACTCGATTCTCAATCCCTTTTCAAGTGCTTAACATAGGCGTGATTGTACCGATTGATCCCTGGTCATCTAACAGTCATCGATACGCAGTTAGCATAATCGCATTATGCACCCGCTGGTCAGAAGTGGAACGGATGAGATCGCTGTCAGCGATGGTCACTTGTTCGGTATTGATGCGATTCTTTACGCGGACGGGTTGTCCCAAACTGATGTGGTACTATCAGGGGACCTATTTCACCGCAGGATTGACGCGTGAAATGACCCGTAGGTTAGAAGTAGGGAATGTAGAGATGGATCGGATCAAAGCGGTCCACGATATTACAACTAAGCATACGGACGTAAAACGAGAAGAGAATGAAGTGCCTTACAACATGGAAGCACGGAAAAAGGGATATAACATCGAGGATACGGTTCTCGTAGAAAAGTCTTCCCCGGGTGACAAATTGGATGTCCAGTGGGAATGGCCGGATGTGGCAGAAAAGCGAATATTCGCTTTACGAATAGTACTTGGTTTCGATGGGAGATTCGGGGAACTGGATCAAGCTCCGTCCCCGCGACAGCTGTACGATCGCGGACGATGGGACGGGAGAGTAAGGAGAGTTCCTCCGCTTCCCCCCGACGTCGGCACATACGGAGCGGGATGACGGGTCGGAGGATTACAACTCGATTTTCGGTAATAGACCGAAAAAGAAAAACATCTGGACACTTACTGGAGGGTGGATCCCGAAACGGTTTACCCCATACCGGATTGCGTTGGCTTTACGAAAGCGGTTATTAGGCATAGGTAGCAAAGGCATCTCTGCGCGTAGACGGGTAAAATTCCCGGATGTTCCGGATGTATGGGTCAGTCCGATATCGGACGATTTTTGTAAGATTGTCCGGTGTTGGAAGGAATCAAACAGGCTTGAGTAAGCTCAGTTTGATCCTCGGCCGTGGAGGTGTCAGGATGGAAAAATCGTCTGGCACTCAGTTTTCCCGCCTTTTTATGAACGACCGTTGTCGCCATAGAAACGGCGATCAGACCGTTTTGAAAACTCGACTGCTCATTGGTTAAAAGACATCAGACCATCGGCGGACGTCTTATAGAGCTGGTAAATGCTGATTGGTGGAATCCAATGCTGTTTCAATCCTATAAAAGCATGGAAGTTCTGGCGGGAAGTTCAGTTTTGCTTCGGACATTAGGAAGCGAACTCACGCTGACCTTAGCTCGCCTAAGCTGTTTTAGAAGATTGCCTCATCTTGTTGTATTGTTGTGGACTTTGAATTTGTACGTCGCAAGGTGCTTTTCCGACGGACCTGTTGCAGTGGATGATTACCTTGAACTTTGTTAATATCTAATGTTTGTAATTCTTATATGTGAACTTTAATTGTAACTGTACATACGTTTATTTTCAATATA
>NW_019385320.1:99713-100377 GCF_000671375.1 Centruroides sculpturatus | reverse complement strand
ACAATATTTTTCATTGTCTTCCGATAAATATTGTTGATGAGAAACGTTTAAAATTTACAACAACCCTGTCGCGTCTTTTGAGGTATATTAGTGATGCGACAAAAAAAACATTTGCCAAATCCCGAGGGTACCGATACCGGTCAATGTCAAATGTCAAAAGACGCGACAGGATTCTTGTAAATTTTAAACGTTCCTCACCATAGCTGTAAAAGTCTAAATATGTTAAACTTAATAGATTGTCCGTCGTTTCTTTTCTAATTCGTTTTAGGACCAGGTGTTGTCCACGATAATTTCCAAAATTTACAACTTTTCGGTCACTCTCGTCGAACTGGAAAAACGTCTGTCTTTATTACATCTAATATTTCGAAGAAATCGGTCCCCTTTACTCGGCCAGAGATTGGTTCGGTTAAGCTTTTCTTTAAGTAAAATTTCGGCTCTTTCATCAGGGTTTTGTTTACGTCCCCAATTCCTTAATCGCTTAATTATTTAACTACTTCTTAAGTAGAAATAAGTCGAAACCAGTTACTTTGTACTCGAATATTTGTAGTCTCGGAAAAAAGTGGAAAGACAAATTTTTATGACAAACGGATACATAAATCGTAAATTTAAGGAAAATAAATTCTAGAGCTTTTTCTGTACCTCGTGCATCTCTCTCATTCATTAA
>NW_019385320.1:22264-97876 GCF_000671375.1 Centruroides sculpturatus | reverse complement strand
GGAGGAGCATAGCGAATGTCTTACAAAGGAGTTTTTCCCCAAGGTTTCAGATTCTACTCTTCCAATCATTGACCAAAAATTGGTCCAATTCTATACTGGACATGGGAAGTTCAACCAATATCTTCACAGGTTTGGCAAATCGGAAAACTCACTGTGCGAAATTTGTAACGAAACAGATGGAGTAAAACACTATCTATTTAAATGCCCTATGTTGGACGATAAGCGTTTTACCATCACCACTCTACTTCCGCGAGAAGAAAATTGGCCTTGCAGCCTTGACATACTTGTCAAAGACAAAAACTGTTTTGTGGCATTTAAAGAACTAGTATATACTTATTTCAACAGAACTACCGTTAATTAGGTCAATTTGTCTCAATGGACTGATGTTTTCTCGAATGTGTTTATCATTGATATAATATTTTGTATTATAATATTCTATGTTCATTTGTTAATAATACCCGATGTATGTTACCACGTATTTATGTAATCAACTCCTATGCAAATTTTTTATGTAAGTATTTGGCTACTCTGCAGTCAATAATTTGCCAAGTACATTAACTGAACTCTAAAACATATAGTTGTAATCTAACATATTCTTGTTATGTAACCTGTTTTACATGTAATATTCTTGTAAACATTCTGCTCCTAACCTCGGTGGTGCTTTGCGGAGCCGAGGCCGTCTTCGGAAATAAAGATTTATACAAAGTGAAAAGTGAAGATCTTCGACTCAGTTACAAGGTATTTATCAACACGCGATTCGTTTCTAAACTATCTCTCTCGAATGGGCTAGTAATAATTAAAGGGAACGTTAGTCATATAATTAAAATTGTTATTATTAGTTAATATGGAATCCGAGTGAATCACTTCCTCGTCTCTCTCCTCACCTCTACTCCGAATGGAACCGCTCACTCGCTATCGCTTGCTTGACGTAAAGTCGCGATTTCCGAATCCTGCGAGATTCGGTGGTGTCGAATTCTGACGCTTTACGGTCACATGTGTTTTGCTTTAAATTTTGGCTCCACGTCGAGTAGTGTTGCCACCTTTTCAAAATCGCTGATCCGGACGGCAGGTGTGGTTTGTTCGAACAGAAGTTCCTGACGCATGCGCAATGTCATTTTGCAATGCGAGGAATAACGTGCAGTGCATGCCAATTCTAAATCAGTTACAGTTAGGGGCTAGGGAGACTTAGGTGGGAGTAACGTAAGTAACATAAATTAAAGAAAAACAAGTACAGATGACTGTTGGATACTGGAGACGAGTACAAATAGGAATCGTAGAAGCAAAAATAAAATAAATAAAAAATCGACAGATTGCGCCCGATATTCCCGGACATAATAAATAGTTTATCCGGACAGTGAGTCGATTCCCGGACTGTCCGGGTGAAGATCAAACGGGTGGTAACACTAACGTCGAGATGTTATTTGTGTGACAGTTTGCGACTTCATGTATCTAAATTTACAGGTGAATATACGAAAAATTTAAAAGTATGTTATTGTTTCAGATAAATTCACTTTAAATATGCGCGATATTCTGTCTTAATCTTATTGTGTCAATTCTTTTTGAATTCTTTCGATTGACACATCATTAATATGGATATCAATATTAAGATATACAAAGATCAATTTAATCATTCTTTATTAATGTTTAATAATAGTTACTCTATACCAGTGATGCGCAAACCGTGGCTCGCGACTCTTTTCGGGTTAGCGAGAAAATTTTTCCGGGTCGCCAAGTTCAAAGAAATTTATTTGACAATAAAAAATATAAGGCTTTTCTTCAACGAGTATATGCATAAATAAAACTATTCTTTCATAAAATTATGTGTTTTATTCAGACCTCTAATAAGGCAGAAACATAAGCGTAAATCCCAGAAAAAATTTCACTTCAAATATGTTGACGATTTAAAAAACGTCTACTGTCTATTCAGGGGTCGCGACAAAATTTTACACAAAATGGGGGAAGGGTCGGAAATGATAACATTTTTCGCACCACTGCTCTATACGGCGGTTGAAAAAGTTTTCAATTTTATTAATGTTTTTTTTGTGCAATTACAATTTTTACGTTGTCAAGGTTTTCCTGGAGAAATCCTTGACAAAAAGAAAAACGAAACTTAAGGAAATTTCATCAGAACTTGATCATTGTTTATATAAATAATAATGCAAGATAATTGTTTAATGATTTTGCTTACTTAAGCACTAATATAAAAACATAATAAATCAGTTAATATGAATGATATAAAAATGTTTATCACGAATGCACTCTTCTCAAAAAATTAAATTAATAAATTTTTCACTTTGTAATTTGGAAGATAACTCTTCGTCAATAAATATAATACGGTTTTTTTTTATCTTGAAATAAGAAATACAAGCTAATCATATCCATTGTTTCTAAGTTTTCATTTTTTTTCAGTTCGTCCAGATAGAGTAGATACAAAACAGAACTGTGATGATTTGTATTTGTTTTAAGTAAGAGTTAATACTAAGGCAGTTTATTTTAAGTGAATTAAATGACAGATAAAAAGCATTAAAAAGTGTATAAACGTTACTAAATCTACATAAATAACTGAACAACTGCCAAATCAATCGTCGGTGGCTAACAACTTTGTGTATTTTAACATATCTATTCTTTGTAAGCTATTTCTTTGCAGAAGTAATGTCATCTTCATAACAGTTATATATATGTGAGCTCGCGGATTTTTACGGGCCTCTTAAAAATCTAAATGTTCTATTAATTGAAAATATCTTGGGAAAAAACCGAGAAATTTGAACTAGATCGGATGTCACCGATTGTACTAATAACTAGCTGGGAAAGTTTACACTTAGGTGTGAAGAATGCACGGTCATAGTCAACAAAAGTCAATCACGTGTCAGTTTTCCCACGCGAATGATATAAAAGCTCGAATCTCCGGAAGCTCAGGGTGATCTCTCGGAAGTTATACATGTCGATGTGTGCATCTCGTCTCCCGGACCTCCGTATAACGTACTCGATCTGACGAAAGGAGAAGATACCATATAGAAGACCATAGGAACTTCCTCAAAACACTTAATCGCCACATAGAGCTCTTTTTTGAGGTAATTATTTGAATCTGCGGATTCTCTCTCCCTAAGCGTATTTTTAGTTTAACCCTTGGAGGAAGGAGTATAGTAGTATGTTAGCCGCATTTATTCTGAGTTGTATCTAATCGCATTTAAACTATATATTGTTATCACCTTTTGTATCCTAGCTTACCCATTCTATAAATGTTTGTTATTTTGTTAAACCTGTTTCCTGTCATTTAAGGACATCTGCCAGCTTCATCACCCCTCCCCACTCGATTTGCCCTCTTAGCCATCCAACGACCCCGAGATCGGGTTTTACCAGCCTATACAGAGTAAGTGGTCATTTGGAAATAAACCAGTGACCCACTGTTAATCTCACATATATCTACGTGAACAAGAAGTTATATATTGATATATAGATAGATACAGAGACACTCCATTTTGATTTATAATAGCATCGAAGTGTAATGGCATGACAATAGAAACCGAATAATCGAATTCCAAATGAATTTCAGTTGTATCATTGAGAATTGTACGATATAAGAAAAATACTCATTAAAACATCTTTTGTTGGCAGGTTGCCCGTGTGTTGTATGCCTTAATCCATCAATTTTATAATCCGAAAATAATGTGACAGGAAAGAATACCTAAATGGATCCGAGATAAGTAAAGAACCGAGATCGTTGGAGAATAATGAATTCAATTATTCAATAGGGAGTGGCAACAGAATAAAATAAAAATTTATATTAAATAAAAAATTTACTTCAAAGTTTTCTTTCTGATAGAATTTACTCTGAAGTTCTATTTAAGCTAATGGCCGTATTTAAATTAATTTATTACATAATCATATATTTAAGAAGAAAAAATACAGATGTGTGTGTTTTAAGGAAAACATTAGAAAATATTTTTACAAGAAATAGTTAATTTATAGGCTATAAATCGATGTTAGGAGACAATAGCTGAAGGCAATTTGAGAATATCTCTTCTAATGATATTTCAATTATGTTCACATTGTTCGATGTCGCGTACAGAAAAAGTGTCTGAAAATTAATAATAAATAGATAATTATGAACAATTAAATCTTATTATTAATTTTATTCCCTATATTATATTCTTCCTTAGAAATTTTTCATTTATACGTTAAAAGGAATAAATTTAAAATATTTTAAAATAAATTATACGAAATCGTTACATTTATATTTAATATAATTTTAAAGTTCTTCTAAACTTTTAGTCATCTTCTAAACATATACTTTTAAACGTCGTTAATAAATACAATTAACTAAAATTAAATCAAAATTAATAGACCACAGCTTCAATTTCACTAGTTAACATTGCAATTTTGTTAATTAGAATTATTTTTTAATGTTAAAATAACGAATGTATAAATAATAGAATAGAAAATACATTGGTATTTGCATACACCACGTTATTAATTAAATTCCATTAAATAAAGTACTTTCTTGATTCTTAGTGAAAATCATTCCTACTTTGCCAATAACAATGGCGAAGCTTTATAATACTGTTCTGTTTCATCTTTTCGAATTTAACACTAATCGTGGGTTCTCTCCTGACCAATGGGCTGGCCACGCGGAGTTTCCCGGTTTTCTTCACGTTAACACGTAACACGTAAATAAGTACCAGCAGGATTACCACTCCTTGGTTTTAAAACCCAGATCTGGGTTTTTCGATCTTCTCTTGGTTTCGAGGTTGTTTTTTTTTCTAATTTTCGTAAAATATGGGTTTTTTATAAAAAATATGACTTAAATAAATGATGTCTGAGGCATCTTTTATTTTATTTCAATAAATATAAAATGACTTAAATAATAAAAAAAATTTAGATTTTAGAAACAATAAAGAAAAGGATGGTACTTTATTTGTTGAATCCTGAATCACGCGGAGTTAAAAACACTCAGATACATTTAATCACCTGCTCAAGCTATGAAATCATACCCCGCAAGGATTTGCTATCATGACACAAGCAGCAACATCTTAACTCCAGCTACTTAATTAAAAATCTGGATGGCTTACGTGTATTGACAAGACTATGTCTTGTTTATAAAATCGTACTGCATCATGTTCTTATCAGCATAGAGGTATGAAGGAGTACATGTAGAGAGTTGATATTTGGCACAGAGTATTAGGTGCCCAAATCATTTGCGCATAAAAAATCCAGACTCGTAGGTAGTCAGGGGACTGAGAATCGAGTCAAAATAAAATCCAAAATGGCGCCTCTTCTATAACCAGGCAAAACAGCCACCTCACCCCACCGAAGTCAGGTAGGGGAGAGTACCACCCGCAGTCATTCTAAGAAGTGAACTCTGACCTTAGGACTGAGGGCGCCTGCACGCGACCTTCGCCCTTTGACCTCACTTTGCTCCTAAACTCTAACTAGGAGAGACATCTTTTTACTACCTTTCGATTCGACAGCCGTGCCGACCTTGGATTTATATCATATATCGACGCTATTGTAAATAGCGTCGATACAAATCAAGTTGCCGATACAAATCAAGTAAATTTTTACCGACAGAACATTCACCGAAAATGGCTCGTGGACGACCTTGTGATCGAGGCAGGCGAAGTTTTAACGATCGCGCCAAAAATCAGCGATATCAAAGAAGATAGGAGAATGAGAACGAGACTTGCCTTGAGCATCAAAGTGATTTCGTCTCGGAGACATAGTCTTGTCCCAAATACAGTTTTGACGTTTTACTTGTTTTGAAATTAAAATGTATTGCTTTATGCAATAATGTGTAACATCGTGGTTTGAAAATGTATAAAGTAGTAATATTTTTTATTCTTAAACATAGGCATGATATATATATATATATACATGTTGTATATTTTGAAAATATACACTACATTGTAAGTTTGTATATGAAGTGGTGTAAGTTTTAGAAGAAAAATTTTAGGAGAGTTAAAATGATGACAGCTAAACATGTTGCATTTATTCTATTAATTCTTAAGTGTGAATAATGATATACAGTATTTAATAGCATGAATGTACTACGATAAATTATTTATAAATACATTTTAAATCATGAATTTTTCTGGGTAAATAATCTGGGTGTTATTCCATCCAGACCCAAGTTTTTTCATATGTCACGAGTGGCATCCCTGAGGACCAGTTTCATTTGCAAGTTCATACCGGAGGCATCACCTTCGGTATGAACTCGGCAGTACGGAAATTAAACAAAAAGTAGGCCAAAATAAATAAATATATTTAATTAATCAATTGTCATAAACCTGATAACTCTTTTGTAGATAAAATTAAAATTTTAATAAGATTATATAATACAGTATTTAAAAAATTAAACGAAATAATAACAGAATAACACGAGGAAATGGGCAAACAAGAAAAGATAGCGAGTCAGCAATACCGAATAATATAACAAATATTGTTCATATTGTTAGGAAGTGGTTCCTAAATTGTTTTCAACAATTCGATGAAGCGAGAGGCGTGTGGAAATTACACGTCATTACTCATGCATATACAGAATTAACAGGAAACAAGAGTATTACAAGTCACGTGTCATACCCGTCAAAAGCAGCAACGTATCTGCAGTAGCTGTAGGATAATAGGTCGGGGTAAAGTGTATACAGGTTCGGGCTTTTGGGGACGTGGTCATTTATAAATCGATTCGAAAGGTAAAATAAAACTTTTCAAATATTTTGTATTAAACTACGGAATATTTGAATACGTAGGTCTATTTCGTTTGTAGGTCTAATAGAGGAGAACGATAATAGAATAAAACGAAAATGTAAACTTTGTGCGGCTTCTGAAACAAAATTCTTTCATTAAGACCCTCAACACTTGATTCGAAACTGTTCAAAAAACAGAAAATTATTTAAATAAACTATTTTATCGTCTCATCTTTAAATCTAGTTATTTCTATATTTAAAACATATCATAAAAGTAATAATCACAATATAACCTTTAAATAAAATATATAACTGTTAAAATGACATTGTTTTTAACAGGTAGTTCCTTTTGAGGTTAATTATGCGGAAATAAATTACGAGTAGTTTTCCTGAATTTCCTATTGGTCAGAAGACACACACGTAACAAAAACGTCAAAGTTGCACGTAAAGAAATGTTTATGTTTCAAAAGAAAACAGATATTACGTCGAAAACTATCTACTTGTGATAGTTACACTTCCCAGTGAATAAATTCACGAATCGTAATTGGATTTACTAATTACGATTTACAAACTGTTAATTAAATTACATTGATATTTACTGCTGTGATAAAGGAATTCGAAAGAGGTATGTAATTCTAAAAATTATTTAATGTATTTATAGCGGAAAATCAGATAAAATTAAGTTAGTTTCTCTTCTTATTTCATGCACGAAAGTAGCAAATTTATAGTAAAAAACAGTAAGAATATTCAATTATATATTTATTATATCATACGACCCATCTTGCTGTATTTACTGCTTTATTATTTTAAGTTTAACAGTAATTATTATGGAACGTTTCATTAATTCGAAAGTAAGAATTTTCTTCATTTTTCTGTTCTTAAATCGTAGATGAAGTAACAAAAATAACTTTAAAATTTAATTTAAAGTTTATACTCAATACTTTACACCAATTTATGGATTCGAACTCTATTATTGGGTTTAATTATTATATGATAAACGGAAGTGTTTTATAATTGCTAATAACTTCTCTCTGTTTCTAAATTTACAGATTATAATTAATATTTTGTCAAATAAAAATTCATTGTTTGAATTAATATTAAAAATTAAATCAAAATATTAACGAAGTGAATTAAATGAATTGTAAATTAACAAAAACGCAATAATATTAGAATAATCTAAATATTTAAATTACTCATTTTTTCCACTCACGATAACCACACGTATAATAATATATGCACAAGCTAGAAAATAAAATAATATTTAAAGACTTATTATCAATAGAATAAATAATACATAACTATATTTTATTTTTAATTCTCTTAATCACAATATTACTTGATAATAATTAGTGAGACTCCTAATCCATTTAGACATGATCATAAAGAATATAGAGAACGAACTGGTTTTCTAATCCTTCACGGAACTTTAAAAACTACATTATATATTATTTTATTGACGATCTTAATTAAGAATAGACATGTGCTCAATTACTTTGCTAAACATGATTAAACATAAAACTTGATGACTGAACAGAATATTACATAATGTTTTTTTATCGTTTATCGTATTTATTATCTTATGTATATGAAAATGTTTTATATTTATACGAAATTATCGTAATTAAAACGTTGAATTCGCACATTTCTCCCAACCACTGACGGTGCTTAGGTTGATAGTTACGGTACCATAGACACCACACCATCGTTTGTGAATGTTTCTAATAGTTCCCCTTCAGCAACGAAGAATTTTATCATTGCATGCTGCTTGCAATGTACGTCACTAACACTCGCCATTTTTTAACGATTAGTATTACAATGCACGAGAAAATATCAGAGAATCAGTTGTTGAATACTGTTTAAACATATTCATGATTACTTGATTACATATTCTGAATGAACACTATATCGAGCATTTCCCCTGCATTGTCTAAAAACCTCTGTATAGCGTGATTATCTTCTATAAACACAACGCTTATTGATAGTAGCGCCAAAAGTGCCATAGTAGTGAGTTTTATTACTAATAATATATATATTTTCTCCAGAAAATGCCTTCTGCGTATCTAGAAATGCCACGTTATGAAATTTGGTTGCATTTTGAGTGTTAAATATCTATCTGGACGGCATTGAATTTAAATACTGTAATTACGATCACCAGTACTTTTACATGATCCCACTTAAAACTAGTGTTATCAAAAATGGAAATTTCCAGAAAATATATATAATTTTCTATCCAAACATCCCGTTATGTACGTGTGTACATAATTAAATGTAAATACAATAATAAATGTAGAAATGTATCTGTAAATAAATATATTTTATTTTTTACATTTAGAAAACAAACAGATAGGCTAGCTATTGTTCAAGTGTATATACATATTTACTTCTATTTTCAGAAAGTCAGAGAGCACTCCCCATAATCTGTATTCCGGTAATTGAAGTTTTACTGTACCCAACAACCAATAGTTTATAATATTCAATTAAATTCGTGATAAATCAATTTAATTGCTAATGATTATTACTGTTTAACTTATACCAGTTTTATAGATGACTTATATTATCCAAGATTAATTAATGCACAATAGTAATTGAGTAAAATTATTAACATTATTATCATCTTCCAGATATTATGTAATATTTACAGTTTTTACTTTAAATTATTATTGGCATTCGTCAGATGTTTTCTTAACTTATTGAAATAATTTTATATTAAAATTTAGTTTATTAATTAATATATTAAACATTAATTAATATATAAAAATAATAGCAATTGATTAAATAATTAATATTTTTCAGATCCGTTATGAAATTAAAATATTTCAATATTTTCTTATCGAAGAAGTTTAGACAATTAGGATTATGTGTTGGTAAAAATCCTTCTTACTTTATCGTCATTCCGGTGATTGTATCCGTGGTATTAGCTACGGGTCTTCACAAGTGGCACGAAGAAACGAATTTAAAATATTTAGTCGCACCCAAAAATACCAGACACGTTACTGAAGAAGCCTCCATAGAAAGATTATTTCCAATGAATCTATCTTCCGATGCATACATGGGAAGGATGAACAGAGAACCTAACGTAGCAGTAGTCCTAGTTAAGGCAAAAGATGAAGAATCCGTGCTTCGAAGAGATGTATTTCAAGAAATTATTCAATTGGATAAAACTGTTCAAAATATAAAAACTGCAGAGAATTTCACATACAAAGATTTATGCGCAAGAAATAACAAGAGATGCTTCGAGAATTCTATTTTATTAATGCAAAACGAAGTGGAAATGATGGAAAACAACACTTATTCCATCAAATACCCTTTAAGCAAGAAAAATAAATACGATTTTCAATTAACGAGTCTATTTTTAGGAGGAGTCGAAAAAAATGCAGACGATTACGTTAAAAGTGCTAAAGTATTGCGGCTCGTTTATTACTTTAACGACTATTCGAAACTTGAAAGAAGAAAAGTGGAAGAATGGCAAAATCTGTTTCTAGATCTTATTGAATCGAGTAATTTTCAGTACATAACCGTCGATCGATACACAGCGATTACAATTGATCAAGAGTTATCATCTGTCGTCAGTCGAATATTTCCTCGAATACCGATTGCAATGTTAGCAATAGCAATCTTTTCAATGTTGACCTGTTTGTATAACAGTTGGATCGAAAGCAAACCTTGGACTGGAATAATTGCGTTAACATCGGGAGGAATGTCTTTGGCTTCGTCATTTGGATTGATTATGTA
The DNA here is from genome assembly GCF_000671375.1 of Centruroides sculpturatus. Classification (NCBI taxonomy): domain Eukaryota; kingdom Metazoa; phylum Arthropoda; class Arachnida; order Scorpiones; family Buthidae; genus Centruroides; species Centruroides sculpturatus. Next base: position 87,464 of record NW_019385320.1, on the reverse strand, counting down.
TTTTAATACACCGTTTGTAGTTCCTGCTGGAACTGTACCCTTTTTAATCATAGGTAAGAGTTACTTTCAATTGATACCATGTTAATGATCATTATTTATCTGGTTAGAGTAACGCAGTGTTTTTCAACGCAATGTTTTTCTTGAATAAGCGACCCCTTTACATATTAAAATATTCTGGCGACCCCCCAGGGCCATATTAAAACTATGTCAGTAATTTTAAAAACTACGTATTTAAGTTTCTTTCTGTTGACACCTTAATATCGATCTAAACACCAATTGTACTGTCAAATAAACAGGCACAGCCTTCTCTCTGAGATTGTAGTTTTTTTATTGTAGTGTAGGACCTACAATCACTTGTCTTTTTCTTTTACCCGTGACCCCCGTGTAAGGCTTTGCGACCCTCCTGGGGGTCGCGACCCATAGGTTGAAAACCACAGGAGTAACGTATAGTTTTTATTTTCTTTATTATTATATTACTAATGTTATTTCTATTGATTGTTTTAAAATCCAAACTACATCTATTTCTTTAAATAGGTATAGTTTGGAAAAAAGGATTTAACTTATTTCAACATTAGAAAAAATAATACAGTAGAGCGTCGTTTATCCGAATCAATTGGGGACTGGGGTTGTTGGAATAACTTATTTTTCGGATAACGAATCATGTACGAAAAGATATATTAATTTATCCCGTGTTGAAATTTCTCTCCGTTGCGTGTCGCTTCACGTTGATTTTTCGTCGATGTTAAGCCTAACGAAGACTATTGTATCGTTAAAAATTATTTTTTTATTTTGTACAAACAAAATAAATATATTGAAAAATATAAAAACAATAAAAAATTATACTTCAGAAGTTAATTTAGTATCAAAAACGTAAAATATTTGAGTAGCCGAAGACATAGCCAAAGATTACAGCGCCACAGCACTGGCGAAAATTTAAATTTGTCGACTGGAATTCCTTCGGATAACCGACGTTTCGGATAACCGACCTTCGGATAAACGATGCTCTACTGTATTTATAATACTTTCTTTTTGGAAAACACAACAGCCTTAGNAGGTGGAAGAGTGGCAAAATTTGTTTTTGGATCTTATTGAATCGAGTAATTTTCAGTACATAACCGTCGATCGATACACATCGATTACAATTGAACAAGAGTTATCTGCTGTCGTCAGTCGAATATTTCCTCGATTATCGATTGCAATGTTAGCAATAGCAATCTTTTCAATGCTGACTTGTTTGTATAACAGTTGGATCGAAAGCAAACCTTGGACAGGAATAATTGCGTTAACATCGGGAGGAATGTCTTTGGCTTCGTCATTTGGACTGACCATGTATTTTAATACACCGTTTGTAGTTCCTGCTGGAACTGTACCCTTTTTAATCATAGGTAAGAGTTACTTTCAATTGTTACCATGTTAATGATCATTATTTATCTGGTTAGAGTAACGCAGTGTTTTTCAACCTTCTTGAATAAGCGACCCCTTTACAAGTTATAATATTCTGGCGACCCCCAGGGCCATATTAAAACTATGTCAGTGATTTTAAAATTTACGTATTTAAGTTTCTTTCTGTTGAGACCTAAATATCGATCTAAACACCAATTGTACTGTAATTGTACAGGAACAGACTTCTCACTGAGATTGCAGTTTTTTTTATTGTAGTGTAGGACTTACAAACAGTTGTCTTTTTCTTTTACCCGCGACCCCCGTATAAGGCTTTGCGACCCCCTGGAAGTCGCGACCCACAGATTGAAAAACACTGGAGTAACGTATAGTTTTTATTTTCTTTATTATTATATTACTAATGTTAAATGCACCTCACTTATTTCAACATTGAAAAAAATAATATTACCAAAATTTAGGTAAATTTAGATGAAATTTACAGGTTAATTTACAGGTTAAAGCGAAGCGCTTTATAAACCAGAAAGTGTTTTGATCGAAGTTTAAAGCAACCGCACGACCATTTAACATAATTTTATGCAAGTATCTAGAACTGGATAAAACTGATGACGTGACTAATCCGGAAATTTTAATTCTATATTCGTGTCTAGAATTCGTCACAAAGTCTTCGAGTTAAAAGTTTAAACAACTACACAACCAGCAAACATAAAATTTTGAAATATACTTGGTTTTGAAATGATAAAGTTACTGCTTTGTAATTATAATAATCAAGTAATTAGAATTACATTGTGGAATTGATTTCTTTGCAGACACGAAGTGTTTTAATGCCGGTACTGGAACAATATACAGTTTCATAATTAACATGTAATTAGTCACACTTTGGCCCAATTGATGTAACTGGCTCTCGATTTCCTGTCATTTTGCTACAAGAACAGTTATTTCTCCCTCTTCGAAATTTTTAGTAAAGAACATTACAAAACAATAGAAGAGAATTGGTTATTGATTTATTACGACGTTAAAATAATAATTTTATTGAAAATCAATAAAAATAGAAATAGAAATAAATTTTAATAATGATGTATAGAATATACTTGTCTCAAAATGAGAGCGAGGCATCTCTGCATCGACAGTTATATTGCGATTAATATGCAAAATAGCACATAGAACAGTAATATAACTTTCTATAAAATATGGTTCTGGAATATCCTACAAAATAAATTAAATGTTTCATCATACGAAGAGAGAAATTGTTTTCATAATGTAGAAAATTAAATCAACTCTAGTTGAAAATATGGAACAGAAAAAGTCATCTGAAAAAACTCCTGCACGAAATTCCCATTCAAAATAGTAATTTTTATAAAAATTAAAAATCCTTAAAAGATTCTGAGGCAAATTGCATCTCACCTAGCTCTGTCTCAAAATAAACAGTATACAGAACTATCTAATCATCTACAGAATAACATAAATAAAACAAATTCTGCCTTTAAATAATAGTCACAAAGACAAGCTTTTGACGCAGGCTAAATGTCAAATACGCAAACTGATAAATGGCAACAAGTTGTAACTTTATTTTTTAAAACTTACTAAAGACTGATGTATAATATTGAAAGTGTTATGGTGTGGTATGTATTTCGAAGGAATCGTATGACGAATCTAGCTGTTATCAATGGCCGTATTATTGCTGTAGGATATTAGCAAGTACTAGATATGCATCTAATACCTTTTGCAATAAAATTAAAGGAAAGTTTTTTAATTTGAACAAGATGATGAACCCATTTATAATGGAAAATCAACTTGGGACTGTTTTTGAAAAATGATGTGTATGTTATTGACTAACCCATGTTCCTCTGATCTTAATCTTATTCACCTAGTTTCTTGTGGAACCGGACGAGAGTGCTCTAGTTGTCAAGAAAGCTTTCGAACTTCCTGTTTTGAGAGGGTGTATAGTTGAATGTAACGAAAGTAGTAATTTTGTCTCAAAGGAAAAAACATAATTCACGACATATTTTAAAAAAATCACTTTATAAAAAGACTGGCGATTACTGTGTGGCAGTGTGCTGAAGTATGTGCAGCGTTATTACAAAAACGTGTAATATATTAATAGCAACAAAACTGGTGGCTGTACGGGCAGGCTTTAATACACTGAAAGGTGCAGCTAAGACTTGTGGTTCCTGGCCATGTGACAACAGACTGCTTGTTTAAAACAGGACAACCTATCAGCAGTTTCTTCAACTTGTGAAGAGCTATCACACTCATCTGTGACCCTGCAACAGCAACAGTTAGACCTGCTGCTTTTTCCTAGTGCTCTCACTTCTTTGGCTGTCTGCTATTGCTTTTCCTTGTGCTATCCTGCAATTTTCACTCTTCGGCTATTGTTTTTTGGTTTTTTTAGTATATACCATGGGTTTGTTACTTTGTCTTGTAACTATACTTACCTGTAGATTATTAAATGTCACAGGTATGACGTCAGTCTTGCAATACTCTGTAACATACCGGTAGTAGTGGTTTGACACATACTGATCACAAAATTAATTTCAGATGTCGAATAAATTAAAATTACTAATAATTTTTAAAATTAAATTAAGATTGCAAATAAAAACTTGTCGAATAGAATTATTTCAGATCACAAAATTAATTTTTCGATCACAAATCTTAATTAAATTAATTTTATTTTCAACAATAAGGCAAAGTTTCTGTATTAATTATTAAATGTTTTAATATCCAAGAAAATTAAAACACGATAATTGTATAACACCAAAATGAATTTTTTTTTATTTTTACATGAATAGATTAAAGAAGTTTTATTTTATTTAAGTTTTCGCAGTTTTTTTCATTCATTTTATCTAAAACCTGACATACTCTTGGTCTAATTTCTGATATTTTATAAATTAAGATTACAAATAATTTGGTCGTGTAATAGCTTTATCATCAATACTAGAATTTTTATCATCAATACTAGAATTTTTATCATCAATACTAGAATTAATTATTTTCTTGATGAATATTTGTCTTAATATTCGGGTACATGACAATTTGAAATAATATAACACTGAAATTATTTTGAAAAGGTTTTTAATTTTACGTTACAGTTTATTTAAGTGTTTCCACTTTTTCCTTCAGTTTATCTAAAGCAAAACATTTCTGCACGTAATAATTTNAATCTTATTCACCTAGTTTCTTGTGGAACCGGACGAGAGTGCTCTAGTTGTAAAGAAAGCTTTCTAACTTCCTGTTTTGAGAGGGTGTATAGTTGAATGTAACGAAACTAGTACTTTTGTCTCAAAGGAAAAAACATAATTCAACATATATCTTTAAAAAATCACTCATCTTGTAACCCTGCTAACAGTTAGACCTGCTGCTTTTTCCTAGTGCTCTCACTTTCTTCGGCTGTCTGCCATTGCTTTTCCTTGTACTATCCTGCGATTTTCACACTTCGGCTATTGTTTTTGGTTTTTTTTTATATATACCATGGGGTTGTTACTTTGTCTTGTAACTATACTTACCTGTAGATTATTAAATGTCACAGGTATGACGTCAGTCTTGCAATACTCTGTAACATACCGGTAGTAGTGGTTTGACACATACTGATCACAAAATTAATTTCAGATGTCGAATAAATTAATATACAGACACTGACACACACATTTAATTTTAGTTTTGTTTTGGTTGTTATGCCTTGACTCTGGTCCGGCATAATACGCAGCCACCGGTGTGTACCAAGTATAACCCACTAAACTCAACATAATAACAATAATATTAAAATAGTGTCTTTCTTCAAATCAAATTTATACTGTGTGATCAAACCAACTCATTAAACTTTGAAATAATATTTATTTTTAGTTTTGTTTTGGTTGTTATGCCTTGACTCTGGTCCGGCATAGTACGCAGCCACCGGTGTGTACCGAGTATAACCCACTAAACTCAACATAATAACAATAATATTAAAATAGNAAATATCGTCAATAACAGTTCACAAATGCATATATAGAGACATATATTTTTGAAGGGGGGAAATGGTCTTCACAATTTGAAATCGATCAAACACACTATGCGCGAATGCTCGTGTAAACGCGCGCCATCTATCGTAGGATAAATGTACTTCGCGGGAGTGTATTAAAAAACTTCCCGAAGTTTCATGGCAATCGTACTATGCCACAAACCTTCGCCGGAGTATATTAAACAACTTTACAAAGTTTCATGGCCATCGGATAAACGGTGTGGTAATGCATGAAGGACATAGGACACACAGACACACAGACAGACGTACATTCATTTTTATATATATAGATTAAACTCCAAGAAAACGAACCTCTGACCCTAATTTCTTAATATTTTGTTTTGCAATATACAGTATAAGTTGATTGTTCAATTTTGTTAATAAATTTATCTGTATGAAAATGTCATAAATCGAGTCGACTATGTCAGGACTAAAAAAATATTATAACAGGCATTTCTTTATTAAATCACCTATAGTAGTAACTTTTTCTGTACACTTAAATGTGTTTCGGGGCGTCTTAGCCCGAAACACATTTTTCATTATTGACAATTAAAAATAGATTAGAAATAAAAACTGTAAGGCAATTATAACAGTAAATTTATTATATTTGAATCATGGATTAGTGGCACATAGCGATGAATCCGAGTCCCTGGTACATACAACCGAGTCGCCTGTCTGAAAGCGGCTTACGATCGATAGTGATATCCTTTCAATATTACACATGACAAAAATGTTTTGTAAAGTAAAAGATAACGCTAGTTTACTGTAGTTTAATTGCAAATTATTTTAGTTAGTTTAGTATAATGTTTGTTATTCAATAATTTTTAAATTATAACTTTTTCATCTTAACTATTGAATGCAATTTTCGTTTTAGGAGTAGCCATGGACGATGCTTTTGTTTTTCTTGCTGCGTGGAAAAGAACCGATTTCCAGAAGACCGTACCAGACAGACTCTCAGAAGTTTATTCGGAATCCGCCATTTCTGTTACTGTAACTTCAGTAACGAATTTCATAGCTTTCATTTCGGGACTGTTCACCCCTTTCAGATCCGTATCTTATTTTTGTTTATACGCATCGATTTCTGTTCTCTTTTGTTACGTTTATCAGATAATGTTCGTTGGTGCATGCATGGCAGTCTTTGGATATGCGGAGAAACAAGGAAGACATTCTTTATTCTTCACGAAAATAAGTACACGAACAGGTAAAAATATATCAAATCATTCTGTAGCACTTCCAGAAAGTAATGACAATTTTTTTCTCTAGAAAACCATTCATGGATTCGAAAAATGCTCTTCACCACAGAATCTTGGAAATCTACTAAACACACGACCACTCAAACGTCATCAATTTGGATGAAGCTCGGTAATATTTTATTCTTATGGTATGTCATGATAATTATCCTCTTCATCATGGCAGGTTACGTGGCAGTTGGAGTTTGGGGAGTGACAAAAACAGATACTATAGGATCATTATCTCAGTCTACTGCATACAATTCATATTATTTTCAGTATCATAAAAATGTTTTTAAATATTTTAACCATTACGAATACAGAATCCAAATCGTTGTCGATCAAGAAATCAATTATGCAGATGTAGAAATTCAGAATCAAATAGAAAAACTTTTCTCCGAAATGGAGAGAGAAGGATTAATTGCAGATTTTCTTACCGAGTCTTGGCTCCGAAGTTTTGTGGAATTCGTCAAAGAGGATTCAATGTCTGCGATCGTAAAGTCGTACAATATGAGCGACACAAAAGATTTTATTGTAGTTCTGCGCCGAATGTTTCTACGTCATCCTTATGCACAACGATTTCGTAATGATATTGCATTCAACTCTGACTATACAGCTATCGTTGGAAGCAGATTTCTTTGTCAGACTGATTTCACTGTTGATGAAAAATCATTCTTCGTGACTTTACAAAGACTACGGAAAATCACTGATAAAATGTCATTCAGAGTGTTTCCGTATCACTTCTTCAATTATATCGTGGATAGCAATGACTTGCATGTAAAATTTACTGTACAATTGTTGAGTAGTATTGTATTAATTGTAATTTTTGTGTGTTTCGTTTTCATGCCAGACGTCGTCGTCACGTTTTCGGTCACTCTTTCTATTGTTACTATTGAAATTTCCACTTTGGGTTACATGGCTTTGTGGGATGTGGAATTGGCACCAGTGTCTATAATTGTCTTAGTCATGTGCGCCGGTTTTTCGGTGGATTACTCTGCTCATATGTCTCATGCTTATAGACATTGCGATATTGAAGATTCCAATGAACGTCTTCGTCATAGCATCAATTTTATAGGATTCGCAATATTTCAAGGTAGTGCAACAACTATAATTTCTGTGTTACCTTTAACCATTCCATTGGCGTATATATTTGTCACGATTTTTAAAATAATCTTTTTGGTTATTATGTTTTCTTTTATTACTGCGTTGATATTTTTGCCGGTTATTTTATCGACAATGAATTACATGAAATCGAAAATGTGCGAAAGAAAGAAAAGAAGTAAAACCCTCGCCCACAAAGTCGACGGGCAGGCAAATTTTGGTTATCAATCGTCAGAAATTTGTACATAAATACGTTTCAAGGCGCTCTCGACATTAATTAATCGATTTTAATTAATAACTTAATAATGTATTAATTATTTCTTGAAGAAGTCCAAGCGGTACGAAGAGTGAATGCTGTGTAGCATTCACTCTTCGTACCGCTATGAAAAGTTTTTAGAGCCTTTGAAAAATCGGTTCCAGTAAACATCTACGGATGGATGAGGTTGGCACATCCCCTGAAACCATGGTCATGTCAGGTTTTATCTACGCTAGTTCAACTTCGTGGAAGCTGCAATGAGGTATCTGTAAGTGTCTGAGTCGTTTTAACTGTCCATAGACTTTATACAGCCAGTTTATATTCAATTGTTTGTTTTTTTTATAGTCAATCTCTCGTTTCTCGAATGCAGTGGCGTGCCGTGACATTTGATGATAGGGAAGCTGTATTTCTATAATAAGCCGACTTCCTGAGGCAATCAGATAATTGCGCATAATGGTCTAGGTTTTATTCGTATTCGTTTGTTCGATAAGTCAGTAAAAACCGTAGACTTGTAAATGTGTTTATCATATCACAGTTACATTCTGAAACGCTAGTCATGATATAAGGGTTACAATTAAAAATAAAATAATAAAAACTTATTTGGTAAAATGTGTGGTGGATGCACACACCTTGTTCAAAATATTCTTTAATTGTATGAAAATACTTTTAAAGAATAATATAATTAAATATAGCTTTATAAAGAAACATACATAAAAATAAGATGAAATACTCTTTACTTTTTAAATCTGGAAACAATTCACTTACAAGTTAGTCAAATAGCTTCCTACCAGTGGCTAATGGATGGAATCGAAGACAGTTGCAGTGTCTTCGATTCCATTTATTAGCCACCGATAGGGAGCTATTTGACATTGCAGTATCGGCACCCTCGGAATTTGGCAGTCCGCGTGCATACACGCGGACTGCCAAATTCCGAGGGTGCCGATACTGGTCAATGTCAAACGCTTCTTTTGTTGCATCATTAGTATACTTCAAAGGGCGCGACAGGGTTGTTGTAAATTTTAAACGTTTCTCGCCATAGCTATAAAAATCTAAATATGTTAAACTTAATAGAGTGTCCGTCATTTGTTTTCTAAGTAATTCGTTTTAGGACCAGGTGTCCACGGAAATTTCCAATATTTACAACTTTTCGGTCACTCTCGTTGAACTGGAGAAATTTCTGTTTATATTACGTGTAATATTACGAAGAAATCAGTCCCCACTGTACTCGGCTAGAGATTGGGTCGGCTAAGCTTTAAAATAATATTCTGGCTCTTTCAGCAGGGTTTTATTTACGTTCCTAATTCCCTAATCTATTAATTATTTAACCACTTCTTAAGTAGAAAATAACTCGAAACCGTTTACTCTATACTCGAATATTTGTAGTCTTGAGAAAAAAGTGGAAAGACAAATTCTTATGACAACGGATACATAAATCGTAAATTCAATGAAAATAAATTCCAGAGTTTTTTCTGTCCCTCGTGAAAATCTCTCATTCATTAAGTTTAGTTGTAAATGATGCTGTCAAAGTAACGGTTAATTTTTTAACATTATACAAGAACTGTACACGTTTTTTCTACATCCCGTTATAGATGGGACCTAGGAAATCGTAATATCACTTGTGTAACATTGAAATCCGTAAATAATATAAGATGGGAGAGCAGAATAAAAATGTCAAATATTTTAATGGTTATTTTTAACTCCTGTCAACTATACAGAACTATCATAAAAACATACCAGTAAATTCTTATCGGTTGGGTTAAGTTATAAATCTAGTCATAATTCACATAATGGAGCGAGAGCTGTCAAATATCTAGCAAGCAGGCGGTTAACAGCCCGGAACTGAATAGAATCATTGGAAGCATTATATGTCTGTAGCTTCCACCAGCTAAACAAGGTGAGGTTGGTGCTCTGTAAAGTGCATGCGCAAATGCGTATAAACCGGCTTTTAGGAAGCTGACCCAATTTTGACAATACAGTGCTTACATTACCCACCACTGATATTCGAATATACGATAGCAATCTTATCATTTTCTTCACGTGTAGTATAGAAATTTGTAATAAGACAAATAATGCGGTTATAATAAAATATTAATTTTAATTAATTCAAAATACGTTAAAATACGAAAATAATCGCGCAATATATATTTATTTTTTAGAAAATACAAGAGAAGCGGGGCTTCCATTGCTTCCAATGACGACATGCCACTGCTCGAATGATTTTTGTCTATCTCAATGCGGTCTCCTTTTATCTTGATCAATTTGTTTTAACTTTTCGAAGACACTGAAAGATGACAACTTCTTTCGGCTGATTTAGGCGCACAAGACGACAAGAACCGAGATTCTTCGTGATCAGTTCGTATTTATATTTTATAATCAGAGATCGGACGAGCAGATTGAGATTTTTCCAAATTGTTTTGAATTTGGGTAGAAATATTTGGTTTAAGTTAGTTCGTCGGCGCGGCAAGATTTCCAGCTTAAAATTAGTTGCGGCTGGATTTAAAACTCCGTTATCGAACATTTTCCCATATAAACATTTACTTCCCGAAACGGAAAGCCGTCTGTTGCTTCGGAAGATGAAGAATAAAATTTGAATGGGTCGGAATACTGCAGTAAGTTTTAAAGAGTGGCCTGTTCGGGATATATCGTTTAAAACCAGCCTTCTCCATTGTGGGTCTGATCTAACTTACGATGCATTTAATAAAAATCCCCATGTATTTCCTTCAAGACAAAAAGTATTAAAAAATTTAGAAGTGTTTTTGATCTTATTAACGGTTGCTGAAATTACCGGAAAATGAGTGTAGGAGACGATCTTTTTTATACAATATTGTAACCTTGGGTTGCGAAAACCTTGTAAAACCTTTTTTGTAGAAAGACATTCTCATTACTGTTGTACTTTACCGCAGTCTGTAATGAAACTCATTCAATATATATGAAGGAAAATAAGATTAATCCTTAGCGATTCTCCAAGGAATTTTGTGGTTCTGAAATTCCATTTCTTTGTTTTTATCCTCAATAAAGTAATTATACAAAATGTATTTCATGCTAAATGGAGGAGTATCACAATGTAAAGGACAGAATTAAACACTTTAATCGTATATGATGTTATAAATATTATAATGGCTAAAACTAAGAGTACCTTTGAGAAGGACTTTCAAATTCGTTTTTTTATATCGATTATCTTTATTCTATACATCATATTTTTACCGTAATACTAAATATATCAGTCCTGTTAAACATTTTTTACCTTATGATTTGATGAGTTTCAAATGATTATTTCGAAGTATTTTGTCCAACTGTTAATTTATATTGTTTTTATATTAGGCAATACTTTTGTATATTTATCTGTTATTATATATGTTTTTGTCTTTATATTGTTTTATTGCATTTTGTCATTTTATTGTTTCATACACTGTAGTTAATTGTTATCAGGGAATGGAAATCAACGGCCTGAGGACATGTCTATTTGTATGTGTAATCTATATATATATATAGAAATGGACGTGTGTGTCCCTATATTTCACTTTTCCGCAAAAACTACACATCGCAAGTGAATGGTGTTTGTATGTAGTAGTAGCCCCAAGTCTCCATTCGTGCACTATGGGGGTTGCGTCTCGATAGCTATAAGGGTGCGGGAGATATGGGGCTGAAAGTGGTTGAAAGTGGTTTTCTATTTCGAATTTTATGTTCGAATTAAATTCGAACATAAAATTCGAATATTGGTTCGATTATAGAACTTTATAGAATTTTATGTTCGAATTAAATTCGAACATAAAATTCGAATATTGGTTCGATTATAGAACGATTGTAAACGTTCCAGAAACGTTGAAAATAGTTCAAAATTACTCTTTCAATCACTATATCAGTGTATTTCTATTAATAGGACTTATCAAACTGGTGTATAAGATTACAGCCTCACAGTTACACAGATTAAAATTGTTTTATTTTCAATTACCTGGACACATACAATTTGCGTTTCGGACTTGTACATCCCTCTTCAGCAGGTATTTGACAAACCAATTCTAAATAAAATTCAAAACAAACTTAATTTACCGACAATATTTTCTCACAATAAATTCTTACGCCTACGATAATAAATTATAAAATTCCTACTATTTTAATGTTCTTTCTTTCTATTCCGTCTATCCTCCAATAATTCATTCCAATTACAATCACAATCAATATTACTTTTAAAACACTCCTGTATTAAAACACAATAATTGTTACATTAAACACTAACATTTTACATTAAACGTTGACATTTTTCAATAAACTTTACTATTTTATATATTTGTACATTTAAAACTACTTCCAACTTACATTTCATTTTGTCTTTCTTCCCTTTCACTTTGTCTTTGCCAGTCTCTTTCATTCACTTTATACGTCACTTCCCTGTTTGTGGCTATCATTCCTCTCCATGATTGGTGTATTTCTCTTCCGTTGTTGTTATTCATTCTATTGTTTTGTTTGATTATATTAATGTGTTCATATAATTGTCGTTTATAATTATTTTCTTCTTTTTTTCTTATTTTAACTGATTTTAATATAATTTCACATCCTGTTGAATTGCAGTGTTCCGCTACCGCAGAATTTGCATAATTTCCACGTATTGCTCTGATATGTTCTTTTAATCTTATCTTTAATTTTCTTTTTGTCTCTCCAATATATGTTTTTTCTGGATTACAATTGCAATTAAACGAATACACTACACCTTTTTCTTCCATTATATCACTTCCCCCCCGTTTTTATAACATAGATGTTTCTTCGTTGTATTGACTTTTTCTGGTATTATATTAATTTTCTTATCTAATAATTTTTTGACTCTTTCAAATACTTTTGGGATATATCTTATTTTCACAAATTTTTTCTCTTTATCTATTAATTTTTTTGATTGCTTATTGTTTTCTATATTTTTAACCCATTTATTTAACAATGTTTTCGGATAATCATTTAAGATAAACATTTTGATAATATCATTTACTTCTTTTTCCTGTGTTTCTATTTCAGTTGTTCGTTGTCTTATTTTATTGATATACATTTTAAATATATTATATTTCATATTAATCGGTATAATTGATTTATAATTAATTGTTTTTGGAATCTGCATAGGTTTTACATATTTTTTATAAATCAGTTTATCTTCTTTTCTTATAATTGTTATATCTAAATAATTAATACTGTTTTGGTTTTCTTTTTCTAATTCAAATTTGATATTTTCTTTTATTTCATTAGCTTTATTTATAATTGTTTTTTCATCTGTTTTTCTTTTATCAAATATTATAATACAATCATCTACATACCTGCTATAAAATTCTATTCCTTCTATATTTCTGATTTGTTCATCTATTTGTATCATTGCTATTTCTGCCAGTTTTGGACCTATGCAAGTACCCATAGGTATTCCATCCTTTTGGGTGTAGAAATTGTTTCCAAACTGAAAGTAATTGTTTTTTATGACAATTAAACATAATTTAATTATCCAATTTGGTGTATTTATTCTCATTAATGAATTTTCTATATCATCTATTGTAATACTCGGATACATATTAACAATGTCAAGTGATATTAAATTCTTATATTTATCAATTGTAATATTTTGTAAACTGGTTAACAACTCATCCACATTTTTAATACTATATTTTGATACCTGTAACAAATTTAATTTATCTTTTAAAAATTTTTCTAAGTTATAATATATATAATGCATATTAATTAACGGAGTTGAAAATAGTTCGTTTGACTGGACGTGAACAGGAGACGTTCAGAAATAGAATCGGGACCAGGTCTCTAATTAGTCTGGAAACGAGGGACCTAATTCTTGCATTCTGTGGAAACGAGTAAAATTAGCTATAATGTAATTATCTTAATCTTCACTATCGTTACTTTTTGCCCACAAATAAAAACCTAGCGAAGCAGGTCCTTGCAGCTACATTCTAGATTACTTAGAAAAACAGTTTTTTATAAAAAAAAACTATATTACATACAAATGTACGAACAAATAAAAACCCAGCGAAGCGGGTCCTTGCAGCTAGTTTATTATATAATTTGTTAAAAATACGTAATTTCTTAAGTAATTCACCCTGAATTAATGTCTGAAATGAAAGACAGAAAATCCATATTTCGTATATAGGAGTTGGAAGAACACTACAAAGAAAATTTTTGTAATGAAAATAACTTTCAAAAACACGTTTTAGAATATTCAACGAATAAAATAACACTATTACAAGCTTCTTATAGTTATAACATTATATACAAATAATATAATAGAGAGAAATGACGAAATTTAATATAAGTTTTTGTTATCTTTCAGAGTTCATATGATGTCTTCAGAGATTATATGTCGTTAACAGTATATAAAGTATTTATGACATTATAAATAGATGTAATAAACTACATAACACAGTACACAGACTATATGGACTACATGAATGGATTACATAACGATCTTTGTGATCTGGACCTAAATATTACTGATACTTGTATAAATCTATATTTAAGAGATTAAAATACAATCGAAACAAACGTTCAGTCAAGTAAATAATCAATACTTATCAGGTACAAATGAAAAATTGAAAAATTTAAATAACAGCAATGTATCAACTAACTTTTTAACTATTTATTATAAAGATTTATCTAAATAAATAAAATTACTTGTCCTAACTGACTGAATGACTGATTCATCATCGCCCAGAGCAAACCGTTGAACCTAAAGAGGAAAAATTTGGTACACAGTTATGGTATGCCAAAAAAAAAAAAACATCACACTAAGAAGGGGACTTTTCGAAATTCTCCCACGAGGGGAGAAAGGAGAGGAATAAGACTTAACCAGATGAACGGCTTCTATTGTACTGTTTTCAATTCGATTTTTTGTTTTTATCTGAGTTTTAGTAGGGTATGCCATGAAAACGTACACTAAGAAGAAACTTTTCGAAATTCTTCTGCGGGGGGAAAAAGAAAGTAATAAGACTTAACCGGATGAACGGCTTCTACTCTACTGTTTTCAATTCGATTTTTTGTTTTTATCTGAGTTTTAGTAGGGTATGCCATGAAAACGTACACTAAGAAGGGACTTTTCGAAATTCACATGCGGGGGGAGAAAGAGAGGAATAAGACTTAATCGGAAGAACGGCTACTACTGTACTGTTTTCGATGCGATTTTTTGTTTTTATCTGAGTTTTAGTAGGGTATGCCATGAAAACGTACACTAAGAAAGGACTTTTTGAAATTCTCCCGCGGGAGGAGAAAGAGAGGATTAAGACTTAACCGGATGAACGGCTTCTATTGTACTGTTTTCAATTCGATTTTTTGTTTTTATCTGAGTTTTAGTAGGGTATGCCATGAAAACGTACACTAAGAAGGGACTTTTCGAAATTCTCCCGCGGGGGGAGAAAGAAAGGAATTAGACTTAACCGGATGAACGGCTTCTTCTGTACTGTTTTAGATGCGATTGTTTGTTTTCAAATACGTTTATTCTTTATTGAGTACTTTGGTGTATTAAATTCATAACATTTCAGACATTGTTATAAAAATTTTTATCTATTTCGATTATAAAAATGTGAACTTCGGAATTTTACCGAATTTCCCGATTAATATTCCGCATTTTCGTAAACCCCAATTAATTTTTTTTTAAATTCTAAACTAAAACCTAACGTGAAAAAGGGAAAAATTCAAATTTCTCCTTTCGTTCAAAGTAAACATCTGTCCCTTTCGAAAATAATCCCACATTCCAACTCAAAGTTGACCTTCTCCACTCGATCCGAACAATTAAATCTCGTTACCGCGGGATAGGGAAGAAGAAACATTTAAGCCATCTTGACAGTGTGCAGGTTTAACGACCTGTCGCCGGAAAGAGAGAACTCCAACCTCTTCGGCGATTCACAAATTGGTGTAGCAGGAGTGGGGTTTCAAACTGAAAGAAAAACTCTTCAAAAATAACCTCACAAAAATGTTCGAATCGTTTTAAATTTGAATTTGTGATTGCATATTGGTTCGATTATAGAACGATTGTAAACGTTCCAGAAAATTGGTCAAATTGAAAATAGTTCGTTTGATTCTCGGCAATTCTCTTCGGCGGTAGGTTTTATATAACAGTTACTACGGTTATTAAAATATTGAATGTAAATGGGGTTTGCTTGCAAAACCTCCGCAGACGAAGTCGCAGATAACAGCTAGTACAAAATAAAACTTTTGTAATATCATTTAAATAGTGATCCAAATTTCATCGTCTTTTGATTTTAAGACATTTTAACAACGGATTTTAATAGTTATTAAATAAACGGATATTTATGAATGTTTAAACCTCTGTTATGGCCTTTTTTGAAATTGTATTACTGTTAATCTCGGAAAAGGAAGAAACTTTGATCACTATTTAACTGATATTATCAATTTTCGACGAATTTCTATATCAAAAAATATAATACTCCAATATAACACGACATTATTTATTTTAAGAGTTTAATAAATATATTTAATATTCATTATTATTTTACCAATCACTTTTATTTATAGACGCAAAATTAGAACTTAAGAACATTGGAAAAGCTTCCTGTTCAAATCAACAAGAAAAAAATGAAAATAAAAATGACCTATTTCATCCATTCAGTAAAGTTGCTCTTTATCCGTGGAGAGGTAATTGTCTGTTTTTTAAATATACGAATATTGTTCGAATTTGTGTATTGGCGTGTATTTCGCTTAATATCTCAGAACGGGGTGGAGGCAAGGAAACGAAATGTCGCACAGCAGTTTGTATGTAAGAAGCATTGACGATTTTAAAATTTGGTTGTGAAAGGTCAAGGGGATAAACAGATACAAGGTACAAGGTACCTGTCATATCTGGCAAGGGGTCAGACTTAATGAAGATTTTACTTGTTGTTAGCATTTACACAGTTTTATAATCTCATCTCTACCTTCAAAATCATGTCTTTTGCTATTTTATAATAATTAAAAATAAAATTATAAAATTTTTATTACAAAATTTTATAACAGATGGCGACACATACGATTTAAGTTAGTTATTTTGATTACAAATTTTATTTTTAAAATAAAATCTCATAAAAACAGAGAAAGCCACAACAAATGATCCTTTTCCCTAAGATTTTTTTACATTTTTTGACTTGGGGATTTATAAAACGTTCAGAAGTGCAAAAAAAAGTTGAGGTTTATTTTGTGGGTATGGATGCTAGTGAGTAAGTTTTTGTGACTGCGTTCGAAAGACAAGATCCCCCCCCCAATTTCAAGCTTAATCACTGCCGTTTTAGTCTTCGAAAATTTCTAAAGTTTTACAGGATGGTTTATTTGTCAACAGAAAATGTTTGTAGAAATTTTCAGTAAAATCGGAGCATTAGTAAAAAAAAGCTCCATGTTACGAAATGTTTTTTACTGGTGCAAATTTTTAGTTTATCAAAAAAATAACTGCATTTGTTTCGAAAATTTTTCTAGAAGTCTCCACTATATTCAATATTATAGATTTTTTATGTTTTCTTTCAAGAATTTTGATGGAATAAACCAATCGAGTTGTAACTTTTATCAATATGTGTATATTAATAAAGTATTTTTAGGAAGTTGATTTTTTCCCAACTCCAAACTATGTCCGAGGGGAAAAGATATAAAACTATTTCTTAATAGACACAAACTGTGTAGTGGATATCCCATATTTGTTTAGCAATTAATTGTTCAATTCCGAGTTTTATAATTATTTCTTTCTTCTGCTTATGTTAAAGTTAAAATATTTACCTAAATTATACGATATTACACGATAAAACACACGTCTAAAACGGAACCCGAATTAAAAGAATACCAGCACGAAAGGAAAAATTCTTCGGTACGAAGCAATTGTATATGTTAAAAGGAAAACCTATTCAAAACGAAATATTATTTGGTACCTGCGACTCTTGTTTACACAGGTTTTATTGTATATTTTATTTGGTTTACGGAAAAAGAAGAAATACGGAAGGAATATTGTTATATTTTATCATTGGAACATATACAATAGATAGATTTTGCAGCCGCAACATCAATATTATCATTTAAAACTATAATCGTATTGTAAATTATATCAAATGTAGGTGCAGAGTGAGTGCTACATAACGTCTAACGATTAAGATTGAACGGTGACTGAAATTAATAAACAATTATACAGATATAAGATTGTATTATTGCCCTTATATTCCATTTATGTCTTTTAGAACAGATTATTAACGCAAAAGAAAACTGAAATTTGTTAAGTTGGAAAAAGCCTTAGAATAAAAGCAGTATGCATCTTTTGTTGGCAGGTTGCCCGTGTGTTGCGTGTCTTAATTCATCAATTTTATAATCCGAAAATAATGTGACAGGAAACAAATGCCTAAATGGATCCGAGATAAGTAAAGAACCGAGATCATTGGAGAATAATCAATTCAATTATTCAATAGGGAGTGGCCACAGAATAAAATAAAAATTTATATTAAATAAAAAATTTATTTCAAGGTTTCCTTTCTGATAGAATTTACGCTGAAGTTCTTTTTAATTTAATGGCCGCATTTAAATTAATTTATTAAATAACCTGATATTTCCCAAGGGAAAATAGAGATGTGTGTGTTGTTAAGGAAAACATTAGAAAATATTTTTACAAAAAATGGTTAATGTATAGGCTATACATTCTAAGTTAGGAGATAATAGCTGAAGGCGATTTGAGAATATATTTTATAAAGATATTCTAATCACGTTCACATTGTTCAATGTCGCCCACAGGAAAGGTATGTCTGAAAATTAATAATAAAAAGATAATTAATATTATTCCCTGTTTTATATTCTTGAAAAATTTTGCAATTATACGTTAAAAGGAATAAATTTAAAATATTTTAAAATAAATTATAACAAATCTTTACATTTCTATTTAATATAATTTTAAACATTTTCTTAACTTTTAGTCATCATCTAAACCTGTACTTTTAAACGTCATTAATAAATACAATTAACTATAAATTAAATCAAAATTAATAGACCACAGTTTCAATTTGACTAATTAACATTTAAATTTTGTTAATTAGAATCATTTTTTAATGTTAAAATAACGAAAGTATGAATAAAAGAATGGCAAATTCATCGGAATCTGCAACACCACGATATTAATTAAATTCCATTAAATAAAATACTTTCCTAATTCTTAATGAAAATAATTCCTACTTTGCTAATAACAATGGCGAAGCATTTAGTACTGTTCTGTTTCACCTTAGAATTTGACACACAGTGATCGAGTGGATAAAAACAAATGCTGATCGTGGGTTCGCTCCTGACCAATGGGCTTTCCGGTTTTCTTCACGTTAGTAACAAGTAAATAAAGACCAGTTTCACTTGCAAGTTCATACCGGAGGCATCACCTTCCGCAGTACGGAAATTAAACAAAAAGTAGGCCAAAATAAATAAATATATTTAATTAATCAATTGTCATAAACCTGATAATTCTTTTGTGGATAAAATTAAAATTTTAATACGATTAAATAATACAGTATTTAAAAAATTAAACGAAATAATAACAGAATAACACGAGAAAGTGGTCAAACAAGAAAAGATAGCGAGTCAGCAATACCGAATAATATAACAAATATTGTTCATATTGTTAGGAAGTGGTTCCTAAATTGTTTTCAATAATTCGATGAATCGAGAGGGGGTGGAAATTACACGTCATTACTCATGCATATACAGAATTAACAGGAAACAAGAGTATTAGATGTCACGCGTCACGCCTGTCAAAAGCAGCAACGTATCCGCAGTAGCTGTAGAATAATTGGTCGGTGTAGAGTGTATAGAGGTTTGGGCTTTTTGGGACGTGGTCATTTATAAATCGCTTCGAAAGGTAAAACAAAACTTTTCAAATATTTCGTATTAAACTACGGAGTATTTGAACACGTAGGTCTATTTCGTTTGTAGGTCTAATAGAGGAAAACGAAAATGTAAACTTTGTGCGGTTTGTAAGACAAAATTCTTTCATCGAAACCCTCAACACTTCATTCCTCACTGTTTAAAATATAGAGAATTATTGAAATAAGCTATTTTATCGTCTTATGTTTTAAATCTAGTTATTTCTATACTTAAAAAATTTCATAAAAAGTAATAATAATAATATGACCTTTAAATGAAATAATATAAACTATTAAACTATTTATTATGACGTCATTCTTTTAAACAAGTTTGAGGTTAATTATACGAAAAGAAATTACGAGTAGTTTTTTTGAATTTCCTATTGGTCAGAAGACACACACGTGACAAAAACGTCAACGTTGCACGTAAAGAAATGTTTATATTTCAAAATAAAACAGATATTACGTCGAAAATTATCTTTTTAGTTATACTTCCCAGTGAATAAATTCACGAATCGTAATTGGTTTATTAATTACGATTAACAAAGTGTTAATTAAAATTACATTGATAGACGAACATATTTACTGCTGTGATAAAGGAAATCGAAAGAGGTATGTAATTCTCAAATTATAGCAGAAAATCAGATAAAATTAAGTTAGTTTCTCTTCTTATTTCATGCACGACGGTAGCAAATTTATAGTAAAAATCAGTAAAAATATTCAATTATATATTTATTATATCATACGACCCATCTTAATGTATTTACTGATTCATTATTTTAAGTTTAATACTGATTATTATGGAATGTTTCATTAATTCGAAAGTAAGAATTTTCTACATTTTTCCACTAAGAAATCATAGATGAAGTAATCAAAATACTTTAAACTTTAATTTAAAGTTTATACCCAATGCTTTATGTAATGCTTATAATCAATTTAAAGATTTCTAAATTTTGTGTTTCTAAATTCCTGTTTTTCTAAATTTACAAATTTTAATTAATATTTTGTCAAATAAAAATTCGTTCTCTGAGTTAATATTATAAATAAATTCAAAGTATTAACGAAGTGAATTAAATGAATTGTAAATTAACAAAAACCCAATTAAATTAGAATAATCTAAATATTTAAATTACTCATTCTTTCCATTCAAGCTAACCACACGTATAATAATATAGGCAGAAGCTAGAATATAAATTAATATTTAAAGACTTATTAGAATTTTCTCTTTATAAATAATACATAATTAAATTTTATTTTCAGTTCTCTTAATCACAATATTACTTGATAATAATTAGTGAGACTCCTAATCGATTTAGACACGATCATAAAGAATATAAAAGTTTTTTATGTTTATGAAAATATCTGTAATTTAGATATGTTCGGGAGATATAGAACAGGTTTTCTAATCCTTCACGGAACTTTAAAAACTACATTATATTGGTATTTTTGAAACCGTGCCGTCTATAATACGCGTGAATACGCATATTATAGATTTCAAGTGAATAAAATTTATCTCTGTGATTTGACAAGTGTCTGTATAAATACAATAAATAATTTGTGTTTGAATTAAAAAAGCTACATTATATATTATTTTTTTGACAGTCTTAATTAAGAATGGTTGTTTACTCAATTATTATTTTGCTAAATATGATTAAACATAAAACTTGATGTTTGTACAGAATATTACATTATTTTTTTTATCGTTCTTCGTATTTATTATCTTAATTTTATAAAAATGTTTATATTCACGTATGAAATCATCGTAATTAAAGATATTTAATACTACAATTTTCGTTCAAAACGTTATGCACCAGAATTTATTTTGATGGTAGTATGAAACATACAATGATAAAAGTTAGGAATCTCATGTTATTTTTCAACCAAGTTTCCGCCCTTTTCTTTGGCCATACGCCAGCATTGATGAAGGACACGTGTGTCAGCTCGAATATCTGTCCTGATTCCGTGCATGCAAACACTTTCTGATAACACTGAGAACATCATCTGACTGGAACTTTATATGTGGCTTGCATTATCAGATGCAAAGAAAGAACTCGTCACCATCAAACTCGTAGCGTTACAAGAATTTCTATGCAATGGTTTTTCTTGCTGCTTTCTGGTCAATCGTGAGCTGCTTCGGCACTTTGATATACCCATATTCACGTATGATTTGATGAACACTCCCGGCACTGATGCACAAGCGTTCTTCCAGCTGTTGGAATGTAACGGATCATTCCTCCTGAATCGTTTCATTAACGCGCTGCATCATGGTTGCCACGACAGATGTGACACCAAATCGCAGAGATCTGGCATTCCTATGGTCGTTGACTTCGTACATTTCACCGAACTACTGATGGTGCTTCGGATGATAGATGTAGTTCCATAGACACCACACAATCGTTTGTGAATGTTTTTAATAGTTCTCCTTCAACAACGACGAATTTTATCACTGTATGCATGCTGCTTGCAACGTACGTCACTGACATTCGCCTTTTTTTAACGAAGCTATTGAGATTCCCCCTGACGGGAGACTTAAAATTTTTCACAACGTTATCAAAAGCTTTCGGGTACAACTTTTGAAAAATGAAGCCATGTCACAGTCTTCGTTTCCCAGATTTAAATTATGGTGCATTACTTTTTGAACAACCTTTGTAAAAGTACATGTTTTTAATTAATGTGATATTTATTGGCATTTTCTAATAATTGTTTATTAAGTTACAGGAAAAGTTTTTGCATTTTCTTTTATATTTATAACTTAGACATACATTTAAATCCTATTTAAATAAATTCGAATCAAGACGAATCGTGATCGCTAGCAACAAAAAAGCAGTCGGATTTCTCAGACATTTAAAAATGTTGTTTGTCCAGAACATGTTGAAAATTTGCCAAATTTGAAAAACTGTCTCATTGCACGTGAGACAGTAGCGTAGCGTGGGTGTCAGCCACCTGGGGCGGAGGAAAATTCCCCCCTTCTTATTTAGGTATCTCAATTTAAAAGACTAAAATTCAGTTTCGTCACAGAATAAGTAATGAAAAATTCCGTGCTAGTGTCGCTACGCCACACTCTCGTGCAATGAGACACTATTTTTCAAATTTGGCAAATTTTCAACATGTTCTGGACAAACAACTTTTTTATATACGAATAAATCGTACAAGCAAAAAATACAAAAATAAAAGAAATAATAAAAAGGTTAACAGGTTGCGCACGATATTCCCGGACTATCGGGATGGATGGTAACACTATTTCGTGCTCATTTTAATCGGTTCGAGTCGTAGGTGGACGAAAATATAAAATAAAATGGTTCAAATTTTTACAAGATATTATTATTATTTATTGTGAAATTTTGCCGGCTCCTAAAAAGTGCCACCCGGGGCGGGCCGCCCCTGCCGCCCCCACTACGCTACGCTACTGACGACAGAATATCAGAGAATCAGTTGTTGAATACAGTACTGTTTAAACATATTCATGATTACTTGATTACATATTCCGAGTGAATACTGTGAGATGCAGACCACTCCTGTATTTAATTAAAAATTTAATCGAAATAGTAAAATTTTAGACAAACATATTCTATGATTTTGGTGGGAAAATTATATTTTCTAAAACGAAGGAAACTGGTAAAAGTCACTTCCTTCAACGGAGGTTCGACATATTTTTTGTTTTCCCTTATATCCTAAGATTTTAGTCACACTGGGAACTGTCAACCCCTCTGTAAAATCCCCTTTTTCCTGTTCACGTGGAAAAATACGAGATACCGATTGGTGAAAACGAGTCAGAAACAGAAAGTATTTTGAATTATTCGGGGAGTACGCCACGAAGTTCCCTAGAAGGAGGACGTATTCCATATAAACTTCTCAAGGCCAACGCCCATAACCGATTCCCGAAATCTACTAAAATGTGTTATTAAATCGGTAAATACAGTGAAGAAAAAATGTTTATTGATGTGCTAGTAAAGAGCTAACCAAGTTTAACAGAAATTGTGAGCTCTCTATCCCTCCGCGATAGCCTAAATAGACATATTTATAATTCCATGTTGTAAAATTTTTTTTTATTATTACATACTCGTTTTTATTGTTAAAGAATGTCTCTTAAATTGCCTGAATCGAAATATTTTATCATATCCTTCACGATTCAATACGCGTGTTAATCCGCGGGATATAAATCTGATTAACTAGTGTCAAGGATCCTGACGTTGGATACAGACTTCGCCGTCTATATCCTTTTTATTTATAAAAGCCCTCCTATAAAAAAGTTTAGAGATCGAATCTTACGATTTTGTGCCGATTAAGTGGTACAATTCTACGGAGTGTACCTCAGGCTTATCTCACAATACTATATCGAGCATTTCCCCTGCATCGTCTAAAAATCTCTATGTAGCGTGATTGTTTATACTAATATTATACTGTAAAGAGGTAATGTTTGTATGTATGTATGTAAGTTTATTTGCAGCAGGTAATCTCCGAAACTACTCATCCGATTTCAAAAATTTTTTCACCAATATTTAGAATGGAACCTCAGGGTGGACATAGGCTGTATATTATTCCGTTAAATATTCATATAAATTAAAATATATAATCTAGGTTAAGGCTTTTATGTTCAACAGATGGCGCTACGAGTACGACGCCCTAAGTTTGCTTTTCTGTGAGGCATTGCGCTTTTCTGTGAAAATGAACTAAAACAGATCATCTTTTATCTATTTATATAAATAAATATGTAATGTTCGTTTGTTCCTACCGATTCCTTTGAAATAAAGACACAACGCTGCATTAGAATACGCACGTGTTTTTATATAATATACATGTCGAAATTCCCCCCACTGAAGGGAGATGGTTAGGATTAAGGCTTACGGTAAAGAACTCTGCTTCTATTTATACTATTTTAGATGCGGGTTTTTGCGTTTTTGATTGCGTTTTAATAATATACGTCAACAGAATGTACACTAAGAAGAAATTTTTCGAAAAATTTCCCTCCCACGGGGTAAGTGTTATACATTTATAATTTGAGCCACGACAACGCGTGGCGGGGTTTGCTAGTATTGTATAAACACAATGCTTACTGCTAATAGCGCCAAAAGTGCCATAGTAGTGAGTTTTATTACTAATAATATATTTTTTCTTCAGAAAATGTCTTCTGCATATATACAGGAAATGTGAACTAGATATTGATGAAACACAGTTTGGATTTTGCAATGGGCTTGGTACCCGAGAAGCACTCTTCTGCTTAACCCGTCGGCACGCGCGTGCTCCGTCAAATTTAAATTACGCGCGTTCGGTCAATTAGGCACCAATTTAAAAAATTAATTAATAAAAATTTAGCGTCGAAAAACGGGTACTTTTACTTTAATCCAGTTCTAAGATATGTTTGTAGTCGAGTTTAGTCAAAAAATTTTAATTTTGTTATAATTTTTTGATGATTTTAATTTTTTAATATTAGAAGGTAATTATCATAAATTACAAAGTGTCGTGTTTCATCTTCGCTCCCGTTCAAATATATAGTCCTAGATACGCGCCGATGTTTGTTTTTACTTCTACTGATGTTTTCGCTTTTATTTCACCCTCGGCCGTTTTGGTTATAGACGATGGGGAGACGGGCGTCACGTGATCGCTTACCTCACTTTTTACCACAGAAATTATTTTACCTCGAAAGTTTTATTTTTTTTCTCGATTTTAATTATTATTAACTAACTTTTTTTGATAGATTATAATATATATGTGTTTTCTGAAGTTGCAGATATTTTTTAAATTAAGTTTTACGCATTTATGTTTTTTTATTCGCATTTTATATATAAAATATAAAAAAATTCAAAAATTAATTAATTGTTATCAGAAATGCTAAACTATAAGTACGATGTGTTTTACAGTACTATTGCGAATAGATATAGTCAATTATTTTGTAAACATACTTATTATTTTAATTTTTATAAATTATTTAATTTGATTCAACGCGACGCGCTCAAAATCGATTATTTACCGTCGCGCGTTATTTAAGATGGCGGCGGGACCCGATTTAATTACTTCTTCATTTAAGATGTTAATTAGAGAGTGCTATTTTAATTAAATTTTAGACATAATGTATGTTTATTATAATTAATAAATTCATATAAAAATAATATATATTTCTGACTGTAGTTTAAAGCTTACATGCGCAATGTAACGGCAAAATATATAAACCAAATTAACGCAATTTTTTTATTTTTACTGATATACAGTAAATGCTTAAATACTCGATTTCTCTACTATCTAACAGTATAAAATACTTGTTAAAATATAGAATTTATATTTAAATAATAAAAATTCTATTTTTTTATTTAAATTTATTTAAATAAAAAATTTATATTTTTTAAAATTTGATTTATAAATGCAAAAACTAAACTTATAAAATATCAACTCACTATAAATAACTTCAACTTTCCTTTATTGACATCAGATTTGTTAAATTTCACGGAATTGTGCTATTTTTCAACTCTATTATTTATTCTCTGGAAAATAATAGACTCTAATAAGTCTTACTAGAGTCTATTATATAAACTTACTAGTCTTCCACTGTGAAAAACAACAAACTGCTAAACGCTCTATTACTTTGTTTTCAAAAACTTCCTTCTCTGTCAGCCGAGGGTCAAATGGTTAACAAATTGGTTACTTCCACTCAGGGAAATGTGATGGTGTCATAAAACTTTATAAAATGATTAAAAAATATCAATGAAAGAAATTAAATTATTTTCGGTCAAATTTCAGTTTTTTAGAAGTTATTCGCTTTATAATAACGCGATTATAAGCGAAGAAGCGCGCGCCGTAGCTGCAGCTATTTTTAGTAACAGCGACCGGCGGGAAATTTAAAAATTGAAATCCGAGATCACGCGCGCCATAGTGCCGATTCGGCACCAATAATTAAATAAAAATAATGAGACGCTTTAAGCAAAAACTGAATTGCGCATAGTAAAATTGAAGAAAAATTAGACAGGTAATAATTTTTTCAGATTTTTCACACAATTAGGATTTTTACACGAACTAATTAAAAATCGATTGGTGCCTAATCGGCACTAGGCGCGTGCCGACGGGTTAAACGTATTAGTTCAAAGATGCAGAGATATGAACGCTAATGTTTATAGATTATCGTAAAGCTTTTGACTGTGTAAAACACTAAAAGACGATTCTTAACGTCAATTGGCATTGACAAAGATAGTCTGCGTGTCATCAGTGAACTGTACTGGCATCAAACAGCAGAGGTCAGACTTGAAGAAGAAACTTCTGAAACCACGTTAATTAACTATTTTCACGCAAGTGCTAAAACCTGTTTCTGGTGCTCACCGGTATGAAAATACGCTGGCGTTTTTAATTTTATTTTTCATGAGAACTATACGTGATAGACCTAAGCAGTTTTCGTGATCGTACACTTCCGTTTTTATTTTACATAGTTATCTTTGATTTGAATTTTATTTTTAAATAAATTTATCATTTTCGATTATTTAATGAACACACTCCTTAGATAGAAGTAAGCCATTTTTAGTATTGACATAAATGTTTCTTTTTCTGTCTGTTTCTTTCATTTTTCGCTAGTTTTTGTGATATCCTAAATTTATTTAGTTTATTTCATATTTCTATTATAGTTTTCGTAATTTATGATGATTATTATTTTATTTTAATCGTAAATGCAATGTATTAGAAGTCACTTCTGTAAATTTTATTATTACAGGTAACCCCCGTATAACACGGCACTTCTATAGCACGGATTCGCTCTAACACGGTTCGAGAATTGGTACCATCCCCCGTATAACACGGTACTTTTATAGCACGGATTCACTCTGACACGGTTCGAGAATTGGGTAAAACCCTCGTACAACAGGAAATGTAATAAATTTTTACATACTTAAGTAATAATAGTTCACGAAAATTATTATTTTCGTGAACTATTAGTACTTAAGTATGTAAATTTTCTCTTCTCGCCTTCTGTCGATACACGTGGTCCTTCTCGAAACTTGTTTCAATGTTGCCAGATCGCGACGCTTCTGCTTCTGATGTTGCCGAATGTTTTTCCCTTATTCCATACTTGCTTTATTCTTCATAAGTGCTTAGCACCATATAAGGAAATTTATAAAGACCTTTTAACTAGAAGCAAGCAATCTAAAATTACATACATTTTGCAAAAGGTAAAGCATGGATCTGAAGATAATGCAGAAAAATGCTCAGAGGATAAGGATAACTTGCCAAAAAGAAAACGCTCTCGGTTAATTAATAGTGTTTTTAGTGATGACGAAGAAAATATTGTTTAATTTATATTAATATGTATCACTTAAAAAATTTTTAATGAAGATATTTATCCTAATTATGAAAATATACTAGCACGTTTTTTAATTTTTGGAACCTAACCCTTCTTTTCGTATTAGTTCTTTGTTTCGTATAACACGGATTCGCATAACACGGCAATTTTTTGGAACGTAACTACCGTGTTATACGGGGGTTACCTGTATTTTTATGAACCAAATTACAAGTAACATTTTTAATTCTATTTTTTATGTTAAATGATTTTTTCTATATTTTTATTAATGTTTGATAAAAAAAAAAGGTTGTAAAAATGTGTGTATAAATATTGTAGTGTTTTAATGCTAACACGTAAAATTTACACTACAATGTGCTAACTGGAAAAAAAAACTAATTTAGGCAGGTTTTTAGTTTAAATTATCGTTAAAAGATGGCATAGCGATAATCATAAATCGTGAGCAAAAATTATTTTTTTTTACTGCAAGTTACGATTTTTTTTTAGTAATTACAAAATTACCTTTACTGACACGCAATTAACTCTTAATTGTTTTTGAATAGGATTTTTTTTATCAAATTCATTTAATCGTTCTAAACATCTAATGCACAGGTTTGACATTAATAATGCTTTTTAATGTAGTTTCTGATGTCATAGGGGACGGTTTTTCCCGAAATATTTATGGCCCGTTTAAATTATCGTTTTTTTAATTAATAGATTTGATTATATATACGTTTAATTAAATAGGGGGGACGGAAATGGCGGAAGATTTGTCTTACTTTACAGAGTACGCGTATGAAAACGAAATAATACAAAAGTACTTTTGAATTCCACGACGATTAATTTGTCAATCCAATCGTATTGAAAAGTTTGACAATGAACTATTTATCGAAAAGTATATAGGCTTTCTAAAAGAATTGTTGTACTGTACATGTATGTGACAAAATCAAGCACCTCTTGCTATCATATAATACAAGAAAAAACCATCCTATATCACCTCTATTGCATTTATTAATTTCTTTACGTTTTGATGCCACCGGAAACTTTTATCATTTAGTGGGAGATCTGACTGCAACATTGAAATCAAGCGTATGTTTGTCACCATCACCATAAATATTTTGGGAAAGACAGTCCCCTACCATTGTAAAGCGATTAGCGGTAAAGAGACAAATTATTGGTAAAAAATTACTGATAAAATCAATAGTAAGCTTTATAAAACTGTAATTTGTTTATTTCTGTATCTGTTGAGATAATAGTTCGATGAATCATTAACCTTTGAAAACACTAAAACTAAAATTTTTGCTAAATGCCACGCTTATGGAGCTACGATTGTGTAAATATGTAAACAGTCTCTATAAAATGGCTTGTTTTGTTTGTTTTTTGATCTATGATTTGCTAAAGAAAAGTTTTGACGGTATTTAGACGAGTAGAAATGCTTTCAAATCTGTTTATCAATAAATATTCCCGGAAAACTCCACCTTACTATA
The DNA here is from genome assembly GCF_000671375.1 of Centruroides sculpturatus. Taxonomy (NCBI): domain Eukaryota; kingdom Metazoa; phylum Arthropoda; class Arachnida; order Scorpiones; family Buthidae; genus Centruroides; species Centruroides sculpturatus. The sequence goes on along the minus strand of NW_019385320.1, from coordinate 57,911 downwards.
GTAAGTCTAAGGAAAATTTTCTTGCTGCTAATTGGCTTTCAAGTTCTTGTCTGTACGCCTTTTAAGCTATAATTTGTTATTTTTATTATGAATGATCCGATATCAACTAATGTGCGTTTTTGTAGAACTGTCCGTTCAGGATTTTCCTGCCATGAAACAAACGCTTTCAAAGTCATATGATCAGAGTCAGAATGTAAACAAACTTTAGAAAAAGTTATTTTCATCACTTCTAGTTGTAATTTCACTAGGCTTTCATGGTATTTGAATTTACTTAGACTAGAAGATGTCTTATCAAAAGTTTCTAGTCAAAGAATGTATCGGAAAACTCATTACTTCCGGTTTTTGCAGTACTTTCGTAAATACGTAAAAAATAGGTATATAATCGTTCATATAATAGAGCAATGATTATTATAGTCTACTGTTATTATAATAGTGTAAATAACATATATATAGGATCAAATATACATCATCAATACTAAAAAGTGCATTGACCTAGATCAGTGTTTCTCAACCTCCAACGAATCGTCGCCCCCCTTTAACGTAGTATCGCCCCCTTCACTTCAAAATTCCTATGCCCAGGGCCAAGGCTAACGCCAAATTCGTACTGCATTGAATAGACTAGTGACTAGTATAATGTTATTTGTTTAATTATTATACGATATAACGAATAAAATATCTAATTATTCTTAATGTAAAGTATTTACTATATCGCCCAGAAAATTGTTTTCGCTCCCCCAAAATATAAATTGTTACTAATCGCCCCCTCAACATGGAAAAAACACCCACACCATATGGGTGCAAAGGATTACTAATGTTGAAGTCCTAAACCGCACGAACAAGCAAAAAGAACCCATCAAAATCAGGAAAACACAGTACTATACATAGGTCATATAATGAGAGGAGAGAAATATAAAATACTTAGACTTATATTAGAAGGCAAAGAATCAATGGCTAAAAGACATCACAAGGTACTGTACATACATTGGGTGTACATCTATGGAGACATTCCGAGCTGCTATATCGAGGACAATGTTAGCTATATGGATCGTCAACCTTCGACAGGATATGGCGCATTAAGAAGAATTACGATCACCCAGTACTTTTTACATGATTCCACTTAAAATTTGTGTTATCGAAAATAGAAATTGTTAGAAAATAAATTTCATTTTTTCTATCCAAACATCCCGTTATGTACGTGTGTACATAATTAAATGCAAATACAATATTAAATGTGGAAATGTATCTGTAAATAAATATACAGTATTTTATTTTTTACATTTAGAAAACAAAACAGATAGGCTATTGTTCAATTGTAAGTACAGTACATATTTATTTCTATTTTCAGAAAGTCAGAGAGCACTCCACATAATCTGTATTCCGGTAATTGGACTTTTACTGTACACAACAACCAATAGTTTATCATATTCAACTAAATTCGTGATAAATGAATTTAATTGCCAATGATACAAATCATTACTATTTAACATATATCTCGTTTTGATAGATGACCTGTATTATCCAAGATTAATTAATGCACAATAGTAATTAATTAAAATTATTAACATTATTATCATCTTCCAGATATTAACGTAATATTCACAGTTTTTACTTTAAATTATTATTGAAATTCTTCAGAAGTTTTCTTGACTTATTGAAATAATTTTATAATTTCACATTAAAATTTAGTTTATTAATTAATATATTAAACATTAATTAATATATAAAAATAATAGCAATTGATTAAATAATTAATATTTTTCAGATCCGTTATGAAATTAAAATATTTCAATATTTTCTTATCGAAGAAGTTTAGACAATTAGGATTATGTGTTGGTAAAAATCCTTCTTACTTTATCGTCATTCCGATGATTGTATCCGTGGTATTAGCTACGGGTCTTCACAAGTGGCACGAAGAAACGAGTNAATAGCACATAGAACAGTAATATAACTTTCTATAAAATACAGTTCTGGAATATCCTACAAAATAAATTAAATGTTTCATCATACGAAGAGAGAAATTGTTCTCATAATGTTGTGGAAAATTAAATCAACTCTAGTTGAAAATATGGAACAGAAAAAATCATCTGAAAAAACTCCTGCACGAAATTCCCATTCAGAATAATAATTTTTATGAAAATTAAAAATCCTTAAAAGATTCTGAGGCAAATTGCATCTCACCTAGTTCTGTCTCAAAATAAACAGTATACAGAACTATCTAATCATCTACAGAATAACATAAATAAAACAAATTCTGCCTCTAAATAATAGTCACAAAGACAAGCTTTTGACGCAGGCTAAATATCAAATATGCAAACTGATAAATGGCAACGAGAAGTGATGAGAAGAAATTCAAGATAGATGGGTCAGATGAGTGGAAAAGCTATTGGTGCAATGAGGTAAAACCTGTTTGTAAAATATTAATTTGAGAGAAAAACGAAGCAATCTTAAATTGAATCCAGGTGCGGTCCGGTCATAAAATCATTTACAATGGCATGAAAACAGCAGAAATTAAACAAGTAAAGAAGTGGGAGGACAACCACCCACATTCGCGTCAGTGCGGGCGTAAAAAAAAGCTTCGCGCACGAACGCTTTTTCTGATGGATCGGAAGTTGGCTTTCATAAAACGTTTGAATTGGGGAGAAGATCGAAGAAGAGAGGTAGACGGCAAGGCTCGGTACTGATAGCACTTAGATTTCAGATATTCGGCAGGCTCTCTGACTGTAGCGAGAGAGGTTATTCTTCTCTAAGAAGAACGTTCAGATACGGGTGAAGTCTGACATTTGAGGAAAGTGCAGACAGGGCCTCTACTTTAAAATTTAAACGATTTTTTTATATAGTTGTAATTTGTATAGGAGCACCTAACTTATTTCAACGTTGAAAAAAATAATATTACCAGAATTTAGATAAACTTAGATGAAATTTACAGGTTAATTGTGACCGCTGGGTCGGCACCTCTTTGGCACGACATCAGGATGACACCACTGTATCTTTACGAACAGACACGGAAACCGTTTCTTTCTCGCGGAGCGGTCGCGTACGTAATAGGTTAGGTTCGGATTGGAGACGGAAGGAAAACTCTGGAAGAAATGCAGCCCACAAGGTTTTTAATTTAACAAATATTTATCTTAGGATTTTTAAAGAGTGAGGAGATTTAAGCTTAACAATTCCAGAGAGAGAGTTTATACGAGGTTCGCGTGGCGACAAATACCTGTGGTCCAAGCCGATCTTCGATGAAAGATCTTTGATGAGGTGGAGTTCAGGAGTCCAAAGGATTAGAGTTCAGGTGCTGGAAGTCGTAGTCCAGGTGATGGTTAAGGATTAATCCAATTCAGGTTGGGTTATGCGTTTCTTTCGGTTAAGGGTCCAAAAGCGGCGATGGCAAGATTCACACACACACCGATAAGTTCACGACTCAGGACGAAAAAGGAAAAAGCCATCATCGTCAGCACCCACTCCGATTTATACGGGGTCTCTTCTGGGTTTTTCCCGTCTATTCATTCGAAGCTTTAGTACATTGGGTCCAATCAACGATTTTCACGCGTTAAGTTAAAGTGACACGGTTGATGTGTCACTTCCAACAAGGAACTAAATCCGTGGGAAACAGTTTAACCTCCGCTTTAATCAGTAATTTTGATTAAAAAACTATCTGGATTTGAACAACAAAATATTATATTAAAGTTTCTTCCAATTTCGATTCTCACATAATCATAGCGTAAGCAAAGCGCTTTATAGACTGTAAAGTGTTTTGATCGAAGTTTAAAGTAACCGCACGACCGTTAAACATAATTTTATGCAAGTATCTAGATTTCGACAAGACAGATGACGTAACTAATGCAGAAATTTTAAACCTATCGTCGGGCAGAGATATTCGTGTCTAGAATTCGTCACGTAAAGTCTTCGGGTTGTAAGTTTAAACGAACCACACGACGAGCAAACATAAAATTTTGAAATATACTTGGTTTTGACATGATAAAGCTACTGCTTTGTAATTATAATAATAAAGTAATAAAAATTACATTGTGGAATTGATTACTTTGCAGACACAAAGTGTTTTAATGCCGCTACTGGAAGAATATACAGCTTCATAATTAACATGTAATTAGTCATTCCTTGGCCCAATTGATCTAACTGGCTTCCGATTTCCTGTCATTTTGCCACAAGAACAGTTATTTGTTTTCCTTCGAATTTTTCTAGTAAAGAACATTACAAAACAATAGAAGAGAATTGGTTATTGATTTATTACGACGTTAAAATAATAATTTTATTGAAAATCAATAAAAATAGAAATAGAAATAAATTTTAATAATGATGTATAGGACATACTTATCCCACAATGAGAGAGAGGCATCTCTGCATCGGCAGTTATATTGCGATTAATATGCAAAATAGCACACAGAACAGTAATATAACTTTCTATAAAATACAGTTCTGGAATATCCTACAAAATAAATTAAATGTTTCATCATACGAAGAGAGAAATTGTTCTCATAATGTTGTGGAAAATTAAATCAACTCTAGTTGAAAATATGGAACAGAAAAAATCATCTGAAAAAACTCCTGCACGAAATTCCCATTCAGAATAATAATTTTTATGAAAATTAAAAATCCTTAAAAGATTCTGAGGCAAATTGCATCTCACCTAGTTCTGTCTCAAAATAAACAGTATACAGAACTATCTAATTACAGAATAACATAAATAAAACAAATTCTGCCTCTAAATAATAGTCACAAAGACAAGCTTTTGACGCAGGCTAAATATCAAATATGCAAACTGATAAATGGCAACGAGAAGTGATGAGAAGAAATTCAAGATAGATGGGTCAGATGAGTGGAAAAGCTATTGGTGCAATGAGGTAAAACCTGTTTGTAAAATATTAATTTGAGAGAAAAACGAAGCAATCTTAAATTGAATCCAGGTGCGGTCCGGTCATAAAATCATTTACAATGGCATGAAAACAGCAGAAATTAAACAAGTAAAGAAGTGGGAGGACAACCACCCACATTCGCGTCAGTGCGGGCGTAAAAAAAAGCTTCGCGCACGAACGCTTTTTCTGATGGATCGGAAGTTGGCTTTCATAAAACGTTTGAATTGGGGAGAAGATCGAAGAAGAGAGGTAGACGGCAAGGCTCGGTACTGATAGCACTTAGATTTCAGATATTCGGCAGGCTCTCTGACTGTAGCGAGAGAGGTTATTCTTCTCTAAGAAGAACGTTCAGATACGGGTGAAGTCTGACATTTGAGGAAAGTGCAGACAGGGCCTCTACACGGTACAGATATTAACAATTAGACATTCGATCCAGACTATTCCACCGTATCCTTGATTGCTATTGTGTCAATCAGTATAGTGTGGTGCCGTCATAAACTACTTTTTGTAATTAATCTGTATATAACGAACGAGTTGAGTGTGGAGATGTATTTCCTACGAACATACTGTACATTTGGAACGTCTGGGGCCATGTTTATTCAAGAAAGCTGCTTGAGAAAACGGAGACAGACGGGAACCTTCATTCTGTTCAAAACGGAACCTTAATTAAAACCTTCCTAAGCGGGAAAAATTCTTCGAAACGCAGCGATTCTCTATGTTAGAAAAATCTGCTCAAACTTCAGAAACCAGAAAAAGTATTCTGTACCACGAGAGTCCGGTTTTCACAGTTTTTACTTTATTAGAAGAAAATAATTAGATACTCATTATATAAAATGAATATATATTAGACGTCAAGAATATAAAAATATATTTATATTGATATATACTTTAAACTTATTTTATTCACATTTATTTTGTTTTATATTATTTTAAACTTCATTTTTTAAAATTTATCCTAGACTGCTGCATGGTATTGAAAGTCTTATGGTGTGTGACATGTTAACGAAAAAGATCCGGAAATTCTGATGTCATCACGTGACCCGAGAATAAAAAATTCAATAAACACAGTTCTAATAAAGATAGAACGTAGAAATATTTTATTTGAAAGCTAAAAGACTCCTCTAAGTAACATATAAATATGTATTCGATAATTTTTACTTTTCCGGCTCTTATATATAACAGAGGGAAAGTGTAGCGCTCAGTCAAAAAAATAATCCATCCCACATTTTTAAATTTTTTGGACTCGGGACACCTTGAAATTTCGAGATATGCGAAAGATTCGAGGGTTTTTTTTATATGTGTGGCTGTTAGACTGTGTGTGTGGGGCATGATTTTGTTCACCCTGTTTTAAGCCTAATAATTTCTGCGGTCAGAGTGGTCAAAATCGGAGTCAGATGGTTTAACACAAGATTAGTTATTAAGCGTGAAAGCGGTTGAACTAAATCGTGTCCCCATATACATTCTAACATCTTAGGCGAGAACATCTTAACGGGTTTTACCGTACTATTATAAAATGACAAAAAAGCTTACTTTAAGCGTAGAGACGAGTTTTATTATTATTATTTTTTTAATTTTGAACGCTAATAAGGAGTAAAATATTCATTAAGAGATATGACACTTGATCACGTTTACGTCTGCACCCTGTCGATCTTTAATTAAAAACCAAAATTTAACAGTATTAATGCCCCTTTATACGCAAGCCACAGTGCCACATTTCGTTTCTTAAACTTTACTCATTCTGAGATATTAAACAATATCTTAGAATAAGTAAAGTTTAAGAAAATAAAGAAATTAAACAAATTAGACACCAACACCAGTGCGAGCGAATTTTTCCCTTTTATTGACTTTTTTGAGATGTTCGGGAGGTCTCCAAACGTGTAAATTTGCAAAAAAAAAAATCTGGAGGGTCAAATATGACACGATTCCAATACTTTTCCGTTTTATATACATAACAAGTTGGGAAGTAAAAAAGGAGTCTGAGTCGGCGGATTTTTTTGACGACTCCGACTCCACAGCCCTGGTTGAAAGTAATTTTGGCTCCTGGCTATGTGAAAACAGATTGCATGCACAACCTATCAGCAGTTTCTTCAACTTGTGAAGAGCTATCACACTCATCTGTAAACCTGGTAACAGTTAGACCTGCTGCTTTTTCCTAGTGCTCTCACTTCTTTCTTTGGTTGTCTGCCATTGCTTTTCCTTGTGCTATCCTGCGATTTTCACTCTTCGGCTATTGTTTTTTAATTTATTTTATACACACGAGTACTGATTATACACTATGTTTGTAATTGTGTTGCCTCAGGGTGCAAGCGTACTTTTCACCTTTTGTATTGTATATATTCTGAGTTTAAATAGCTGTAGTGTAATATATAAAATATATGATTAACTGCAACTCTCATTTTTGACTAATATAATTACTTCCTGATTTATTGCTACTTTATGTACTGTACCTTCCTGTATATATTTATTTTATTCTATTTATCTATTTTCTCTGCAGAATTTCACTACAGATATTAAACATGTATATACCATGGGTTTGTTACTTTGTCTTGTAACTATACATACCTGTAGATTATTAAATGTCACAGGTATGACGTCAGTCTTGCAATACTCTGTAACATACCTAGAACTATACATACGCGCTGTACTAGTACAAATTATCTGTATCCTACTTTGGTAACTCACTTAATTTCTTGTATATTGTGCACTCTGCCTGTTTATGCCATTGGAACTAAGCATGCACTTAATATAGATATGAATGAATGAATAAATGCAGATTGTATGCTGGTCGCTTGCAACATGTCAATCGATTGCTATCAGTTTACATTGATCTCTACGACAAATTTTTATTTCGATCTATACAACGGTCCATTTAACATGCACGATGTCATGACGAAGTCAATTTTTGAAAACATGCAAATATGCTGTCACACATTCAAAACATTCAATATGTAATCCTCAGGCAGCACATGTGCATGTTTTAAACGTTTCTTGTCTTTTTTCGACGGTTATGACGTTGAAAGCGCACTTTCTGTCTCGAATCTGCGGATTTTAAACTGTTTTAAACAGAACGTTGAAGCGTGTCACCGCATTTGTGTTTTCCCAGGAAATACCTAATAATTCAGTTTTAAAAGCCGCGGAAGAAGGCCGATACGAACTTAGACTTACGGAAAACAGTTTATTACATGAAATTGATGACCGAACATAAAAAAGGATGTATCTTTCAAAAACAAAAATTTCTTTTTATTGTTTAAAAAATGATATTATATATACAATAGAACAGAAAAAGTTTTGTAAGTTGCTTACAACAAAATTACGACAAAAACTACACTTTTAATTTAAAATTACAAAAGATCTATGTCGAAATTCTGGTTGCTTTAATGTTAAATGTGTCACGACAGTTTATTAAGCATCTTCGTGCTGTAGTTTCATTCTGATAACTTTTTAATATATCCAGGAAACTGTCTTTGAACATCATAATCTAATTAACGAAGCATATGCATATCATAGTTTTCATCGTTTGAAATCGAGCCTGAAGAAATATGAGTTCTATTCTTTTACTTTAATATATAGTTACTCCATTTTTTGAAACATTTGTACATTTTTGAAACATCTCCCAGTCTTTCTGGAAGATTACAAATTAAAATATCATTTCATTTAGCAAAATTGCAAAATTTTAATTTTTACACGAGCGGGATTTTCTGTACTGAACTAAATCTACGCTCTAAAAATTATTTATAAAACTTATTATTTAACGTAACTGCTCCTCAGCTATTAATAATTGTATTCCTTTCCTAAACATCGAACCTCTGCAGAGAGGTGGAACATTTAGATGTAATTATGCAAATTATGTGCTGTATCAATTAATGCAGCTCTCTGTAGTTTGTAGGTATTCTATTAAGCTGTAGGTTCCTCAAATATTGCTCTAAATCCCTTGAAATGGCTCCTATGAGTTCCGGCTACAATTGGAACTATATTTTCCGTTACAGTCGTTCAACTTCGATTTGAAGGTTCTTATATTTAGTGACTCTCTCTAATTGTGCTTCAATTTGAAACACAAACTAACATTTAGCCCGCCACCCATCGAGCCGGCTCTGTATCCACGTGGTGGATGCACATAATGACATCTGAATGTTTGACAGCTGAGAAGCAATACACAGTATGAGTTGGTTGTACACAATACAACAGTATGAGTTGTGGTATAAAAATGTCACAAATCTAGTCGACTTTGTCAGGGCTAAAAAATATTATAACAGGCATTTCATACCAAATTATATAATAACCGAATGGTAGCTTTCTCAAGATCATTTCGGCCAATCAGTTGGTGCCATTGAGTGATTTGGAGCTTTTCACACGGACCAATTTCGGCGGCTTCACGACGTAGCCTGATTACCGAGAATCATAAGTGACTTGCGCAAAGCTACCAATCGACGATTACAAACAAAGTGATTATAAACAAGTGGCTTCTGTTATTGTAAGGTGCAAATTTCATTATTTATTTTTACTTGTCTACTTGGACATTACTCATTAATAGGACTTTACACAGGCGTTTAAAAATTGACACAATAATGAGAGTTAGTTCAGAAAAAACAAAATTTCTTTTTGAAATTACGTTAGTAGTAACTTTTTCTGTACACTTAAATGTGTTTCGGGGCGTGTTAACCCGAAACACATTTCTCACTATTGTGTCAATTTTTAAACGCTGGTGTAAAGTCCTATTAATGAGTAATGCCCAAGTAGACAATTTAAAATAAATTAGAAATAAGGACTGTAAGACAATTATAATAGCAAAATTTATTATATTTGGATCATGGATTGGTGGCACATAGCGATGAATCCGAGTCCCTGGTACATACAACTGAGTCGCCTGTCTAAAAGCGGCTTACGCTCGATAGTGATATCCTTTCAATATTACACATGACAAAAATATTTTGTAAAGTAAAAGATAACGATAGTTTACTGTAGTTTAATTGCAAATTATTTTAGTTAGTTTAGTATAATGTTTATGTTATTCAATAATTTTTAAATTTATAACTTTTTCATCATAAATATTGAATGCAATTTTCCTTTCAGGAGTAGCCATGGACGATGCTTTTGTTTTTCTTGCTGCGTGGAAAAGGATCGATTCCCAGAAGACCGTTCCAGACAGACTCTCGGAAGTTTATTCGGAATCCGCCATTTCTGTTACTGTAACTTCAGTAACGAATCTCATAGCGTTCCTTTCGGGACTGTTTACACCTTACAGATCCATATCTAATTTCTGTTTATACGCATCGATTTCTGTTCTCTTTTGTTACTTTTATCAGATAACGTTCGTTGGTGCATGCATGGCACTCTTTGGATATGTGGAGAAACAAGGAAGACATTCTTTATTCTTCACGAAAATAAATACACAAACAGGTAAAAATATAGCGAATCATTTGGTAGCACTTCAAGAAACTAATGACGATAAATTTTTCTCTCTAGAAAATCATTCATGGATTCGAAAAATACTCTTTACCACCGAATCTTGGAAATCTACTAAAGACACGACCACTCAAACGTCATCAATTTGGACAAAGCTCGGTAATATTTTATTCTTATGGTATGTCATGATAATTATTCTCTTAATCATGGCAGGTTACGTGGCATTTGGAGTTTGGGGAGTGACAAAAACAGATATTATAGGATCATTTTCCTACTCTTCTGCATACGATTCTTATTATTTGCCGTATCATAAAAATGTTTTTAAATATTTCAAGCATTACGAATACAGAATCCAAATCGTTGTCGATCAAGAAATCAATTATGCAGATGTGGAAATTCAGAATCAAATAGAAAAACTTTTTTCTGAAATGGAGAGAGAAGGATTAATTGCAGATTTTCTTACCGAGTCTTGGCTCCGAAGTTTTGTGGAATTCGTCAAAGACGATTCAATGTCTGCGATTGTAAAGTCGTACAACATGAGCGACACAAAAGATTTTATTGTCGTTTTGCGCCGAATGTTTCTACGTCATCCTTATGCACAACGATTTCGTAATGATATTGCCTTCAACTCTGACTATACAGCTATCGTTGGAAGCAGATTTCTTTGTCAGACTGATTTCACTGTTGACGAAAAATCATTCTACGTGACTTTACAGGGACTAAGGAAAATCACTAATAAAATGCCATTCAGAGTGTTTCCGTATCACTTCTTGAATTATGCCGTCGACAGCACTGACTTGCATGTAAAATTTACTGTTCAACTGTTGTGTATTATTGTGATAATTGTAATTTTTGTTTGTTTCGTTTTTATGCCAGACGTTGTCGTCACGTTTTCGGTCGCACTTTCGATTGTTACTATCGAAATTTCCACTTTGGGTTACATGGCTCTCTGGGATGTGGAATTGGCACCAGTGTCTATAATTGTCTTAGTCATGTGCGCCGGTTTTTCGGTGGATTACTCTGCTCATATGTCTCATGCTTATAGACATTGCGACATTGAAGATTTCAATGAACGTCTTCGTCATAGCATCAATTGTATAGGATTCGCAATATTTCAAGGTAGTGCAACTACAATAATTTCCGTGTTACCTTTAACCATTCCGTTGGCATATATATTTATCACGATATTTAAAATAATCTTTTTGGTTATTATGTTTTCTTTTATTACTGCGTTGGTATTTTTGCCGGTTATTTTATCGACACTGAATTATATGAAATCGAAAATGTGCGAAAGAAAGAAAAGAAGTAAAACCCTCGACCACAATGTCGACGGGCAGGCAAATTTTGGTTATCAACCGTCAGAATTTTGTATATAAATACGTTTCAAGGCGCTCTCGACATTAACTAATCCATTTTAATTAATTAATAATGTATTAATTATTTCTCGAAGAAGACCTCGTGCTGTGCAGCATTCATTCTTCGTACTGTTGGAGTAGTGTCTTTGAAAAGTCGGTGCCAGCAAACATCTAGGGATAAATGAGGTTGGCACATTCCCCGAAACTATGGTGATATCAGATTTTATCTACGCTAGTTCAGTCTTCACGGAAGCTGCGATGAAGTATCTGAGTCTTTTTAACTGTGCATAGACTTTATACAGCCAGTTTACATTCAATTGTTTGTTTTTTTTTTATAGTCAATTTTTCGTTTCTCGATTGCAGCGTCGTGTCGTGACATTTGATGATAGGGAAGCTGTATTTCTGTATAAGCCGACTTCCAGAGGCGGTTACTTGTTAATTGCATTAATCAGTTAATTCCGTATGATGGTCTAGAGTGTATTCGTATTCATTTGTTCGATAAGCCAGTAAAAACCGTAGACTTCTAAATGTATTTATGATATTACAATTACATTCTAAATCGCTAGCCACAATATAAGGATTACAATTAAAAATAAAATAATAAAAACTTACTTGATAAAATGTGTTGTGGAAGTACAGTACATACATACCTGGTACCAAGTATTCTTCAATTGTACGTATATACTTTTAAAGAAAATTGTAATTAAATATAATTTTAGAAATGAAGTTTTACAATTCAGAAGAATCCTTTGGATGTAACTGGAGTTGTATATAAACTACAATGCACATGCAGAGATAAGAAGGTTTACATCGGCGAGACAAAAAGAAAACTCGGAATAAGATTGGAAGAGCACGAAGCGGCAATACGAGTGAAACGATCGTAATATCACTGGTTTAACGTTGAAATCCGTAAGTAATATAAGATGGGAGAGCGGAATAAAAATATCAAATATTTTAATGGATTTTTTTAAACTTCTGTCAACTATACAGAACTATCATAAAAAGGTAGTAGTAAATTCCTATCAGTTGGGTTAAGTTATAAATCTACTCACGATTTACATAATGGGGCGAGGGCGGCCAAATATCTAGCAGGCAGGCGGTTAACAACTTGGAACCGGCCCTGGATAGAATCATTGGAAGCGTTATATGTCTGTAGCTTCCACCAGCTAAACAAGGTGAGGTTGGTGCTCTGTAAAGCGCATTCGCGAATGCGTATAATTCGGCTTTTTGGAAGCTGACTCGGTTTTGACAATACAGCGCTTACAATCAACCACTGATATTCGAATACAGTAGACCCCTATAATACGGGTTCCTATAATTACGATTCCTATAAGACGGCGAAAAAATTGCGACGGTGTCCGTACAAACCTGGTAAAAAAAACTATAATTCGGTAAAACGTCATCGGGCAGCCGAACTACTTTCCGCCGTTCAGCGCCACGCTACGGAGAGTTTAGGCGAGTAAGTTGTTTACTATCGTCTGTACAATATGTAAATTAGGCACCGTAAGTCTAAAACAGTACTGTACTTTTATACATTTTTCGTGAAAGAAACATTTCTTATTCAACGGCTATAAAAATTATTTATATTAATGATGTCTCCAAAGTTCAACGAAGTTTTCGCAGAAAAATAACTTTTCAGAAATCGCCCGCCGTTTGGTGCGCTTCTCCACGACGAAAACAAGCTTGAGCAATAGCGACGTCGAACTGTGCACACTCGGTAAGTAATCTTACATTTTTTTGTTTATAGCATAGTTTATACCGATTATTCCCAAAAAATCATACATATTTTGGAAGTGTTGAGTCGAATTAGTCTTGAATCGATTAATTTTATGGAAGAAAACCTTTCAAACAGCCGTAGCCCGTAAACTTCACACGTGTGATTGGCAAGGACTCGTACAAAATTGATTCATAAAGAACGGAACGTATCTATCGTTTTATAGGGGGGTCAACTGTATACGATAGCAATCTTATCGTTTTTTTTCACGTGTAGTATAGAAATTTGTAATAAGACAAATAATGCGGTTATAATAAACTATTAATTTTAATTAATTCAAAATACGTTAAAATATGAAAATAATCGCGCAATAGGGGAGATCGGGGCAAGATCGGCATGTTAAGCTTTACTTAAATTTTGTGTAATAAATACTGCTGTAAACTGAAAAAAAAGCTTTGCATATTGTCTATTGGAATGTTACCTTACTATAGAACTGGTTAAAATCAGTTTGGAAATAAAAATAATTAAAATAATTACAACTTTACAAGAAGAGAGAAATTGACGAAGTTGCCCCGGGTATAGGGGCAAGATCGGCAACTTCTCTCTTTTTGTAAAGTTGTAATTATTTTAATTATTTTTATTAAAGTTGCCCCTGGTATAGGGGCAACAGTAATGGGGCAAGATAGGCACGTATATAAAATTATGTTATTAACAATGTATAAGTTGGAATTCACTATTAAAACAAAGAAATACAAATCCAACACCCATTTAATATTATTACAACGAAATGCAAGTTCAAAGACATATATACATGAATAACAAATGCAAACATGTTTTCATTTATCATCTGTTTGATTTTTATCCTTTGCTTCTAATGTGGCTTTATGTTGCCGATCTTACCCCGCTAGTCATGATTTCGAAACATTAAGTACAACCCTGAGAACAGAATGCCAAGCCACGATCTGGCCACGTGAATAAGTTGAAGTTACATCCTTCTAACAGGAAAAGTAACTTTCGTTATCATGGAATTATAACAAAACCTGCCAATTCAATATAAATGGAAAAAAAATATTATATGGAATTGAACGAAAATGAAAATTTGCTTGATAATTCAACTACGCTTGTTGGAGAACAATAAAAACACTACACTCAACAAGCCACCAATAAAACTCAACTGCCTAACCTATAACCAAAGTCTCCTTTTAATTTGTTTTTAAAAAAAAGCGCTTGACAAACTTTCCCCGCATGCCGAAGTTGCCCCGATCTCCCCTATATATTTATTTTTTAGAAAATACAAGAGAAGCGGGCTTCCACCGCTTCCAATGACGACACGCCACTGCTCGAATGATTTTTGCCGATCTCAATGTGGTCTCCTTTTATCTTGATCAATTTGTTTTAACTTTTCGAAGACACTGAAAGATGACAACTTCTTTCGGCTGATTTAGGCGCACAAGACGAAGACGAACCGAGATTCTTCGTGACCAGTTCGTATTTCTCTTTTATAATTAGAGATCGGACGAGTAGATTGAGATTTTTCCAAATTGTTTTGAATTTGTGTAGAATTTTTTGGTTTAAGTTAGTTCGTCGGCGCGGCAATATTTCCAGCTTTAAAATTAGTCGCGGCTGGATTTAAAACTCGCAAGCAGTTCCATTATCGAACATTTTCCCATATAAACATTTACTTCCCGAAACGGAAAGCCGTCTGTTGCTTCGGAAGATGAAGAATAAAATCTGTATGGGTCCGAATACTGCAGTAAGTTTTACGGAGTGGCCTGTCCGGGATATATCGTTTAAAACCTGCCTTCTCCATTGTCGGTCTAACCTAACTTACGATGCATTTAATAAAAATCCCCATGTATTTCCTTCAAGACAAAAAGTATTAAAAAATTTAGAAGTGTTTTTGATCTTATTACCTATTGCTGAAATTACCGGTAAATGGCTGAAGGAGACGATCTTTTTTATACAATATTGTAACCTTGGGTTGCGAAAACCTTGTAAAACCTTTTTTGTAGAAAGACATTCTCATTACTGTTGTACTTTACCGCAGTCTGTAATGAAACTCATTCAATATATATTACGAAAAATAAGATTAATCCTTAGTGATTCGCCAAGGAATTTTGTGGTTCTGAAATTCCATTTCTTTTTTTTTAACCTCAATAAAGTGACATACAAAATGTATTTCATGCTAAATGGAGGAGTATCACAATTTAAAGGACACAATTAAACACTTTAATCGTATATGATGTTATAAATATTATAATGGCTAAAACTAAGAGTACCTTTAAGAAGGACCCTCAAATACGTTTTTTTATCGATTATCTTTATTCGATAATCATATTTTTACCATAATACTAAATATATAAGTCCTGTTAAACATTTTTTACCTTATGATTTGATGAGTTTCAAATGATCATTTCGAAGTATTTTATACAACTGTTAATTTAAATTGTTTTTATATTAGGCAATACTTTTGTATATTTATCTGTTATTGTATATATTTTTGTCTTTATATCGTTTTATTGTATTTTGTCATTTTATTGTTTCATGTAGTTAATTGTTATCAGGGAATGGAAATCAATGGCCTCTGGGCATTTCTATTTGTATGTGTAATAAGTAAATAAAGAAAATAAATAATGACTGCTTCGGATGAAAATCTTCTGACTAGCTACATCTTCTGCCATACGAATACTTCTGTCTCTTACAGTTTTAGCAGACAATGGCATGTCTTTTATTTTAGCAATTATTTCTGTTTTATTTTGAAAATCGTAAAAAAGATACTCAGATATTTTAATAAAACAATCTTTTACAAAATCGCCATCCGTAAATGATTTTCTCCTTTTTCAGTTTCATTATTTCTAGAAAGGTAACAAAAGTAGCAGTATTTGTACAGTATTGTTACTTGATTTTATTCGATTTGAAAATGTACCTTTACTTAAGTTCATAAGTTTATTTCGTTATATGTATATTAGTAACTAATTTAAAAAGAGCCTTAATTATGCATTAAAAGAGCCGCACCTAGAGTTCAGGGGGCAGATTGCCGGTTTCTAAACTAGGTTCTAGCTTCGTCGATTAAAATTATAACATAAGTAATAAAATAATTTAATTATAAATTACAGGATATGCATTCGAGTGAATCAAATCGTATACAGAAATCTAACATGCAGTGTGATAAAACATCCAATATTAAAAAATTAATGACATATTTTAATATGAAATTTAACACGTTTGTATTTTACGTTACTTTTAATTTTCTGTTAATAGTTAGTCTATATTGACATATAAAATATTCTACATGTTTAATATTTTAAGTTAATAATGTAGAGTAAGCATTAAAATTATTGTATCAGCTTCATTTTTAATGGAATATCCGGTATTATTTCGCTTATTTCGGGTTTTTCTCTAAACTCCGAATCAATAGATTTAGAATTTACAGGAGATTTGACTTGCAATCAAGGATTTGCTTTTGTATTTCGTTATAAAAGTCTTAAAAACAGGGAATAAAAAGTCGCGGGAAATGTCAATTAACAAATGCATGTTTAATCTTTAAGAAATTTTCAGTGAAATACTTTTTGTGAAAAAAAGAAAAATAAAATTCGATTATCATTTAGAAAAATTTTGTTCGTTAATTCGAGGAAAAGTATAAAAATAAAAGGATATTACAAATTTTAAATACTGTAAGTTAAAAAATTCGAAATGGCTTCTATACAGGGTGTCGACATAAACATTACATAATATAGCTTGCTTTCATCAGGTATTAGCTGAATACAAATGCACGAGAGCTTAAATACTCGGTATTGAGCTGTTTGATAGAGTTGTTTGATTCAAAACCGACATCCTTCTCACGGGGCCAAATTCCGTCCTACTTGGACAGGATTTGGCCACTTGAGAAGATAGCGAACTGCGAACTCTGAAAGATAGCGACACAGTTTAAATTAGGCTAGTGCATCGTCTCAAAACGTTTTTCGCTCGATTAGAAAACTGCAAGAGGAACGAATGGACACCGTCGAAAAATGGGTGAAAAAGAAATTGTGAGGCTTCTCTGCACTATTTCCAATGCTGAAGGATATGCAGTGAAGCCTTACATCGTTAGCCCCCAAAGTTCAATTATATATACATATAAAGGAAAAAATATTGAAATAAGAGATAAAACTGGTGTCATTGTAGCCTATTTAATCAAATTATTCGTATATTATTCGAGTCATTAAATAATATCAAACTTTATCTAAAATGTCTTTATTCTTCTTGTCTTTTAAAATAATTTTTTCTATAAAAGTTTAGCTAAGATTTTTTGTCTCTTAATATTTTTTGTTCGAAAGCTTTTATAAAAATATATCAAAACCACACTTGGCATTATTATGTTTCAACACACACTTTATTTTAAATTTAAAGTAAAAATAAAAAACAATATATATTAAATTTAATAAAAACTTAATTATATGCTGCTTAATGCGATAAGGAAAAACTTGGAAATCACAATGACTGTGGACGCTAGAAATGGAAAGACGAGGAATGATTTAGCGCTCACCTTTAGCTAAGTGGAACGCTTGGCTAAAGGTGGGCGCTAGATTATTCAATACTGTTAGTCGGTGGTGGGTTGGAACCTGACCAACTGGTCATGTAGAGTTTTCAGAGTTTTCTTCACGTAAATAACACCCTAATGGAGTTTCATATAAAAAGTCCTCAAAGTAGGCATCCTTTCTTGGCAGGTTGCTCATTCGATGCGTTACATTAGCCCATTAAGCTTATAATTTCGAAATAATCCAACTTTTCAACAGGAAATGACCACAGATATAAAATATAAATTATATAATTTACTTGAAAATTATTTGAATGTTTTCTATCTGATGAAAGTACAGTAGAGCGTCGTTTATCCGAATCAATTGGGAACTGTGGTCATTCGGATAACTTATTTTTCGGATAACCGATTAGGTACGAAAAAATATATTAACCTATCCCGTGTTGAAATTTTTCTCCGTTGCGTGTCGCTTCGCGTTGAATTTTCGTCGATGTTAAGCCTAACGTAAACTTTTTAAAATAATAATCGTGNAGAGTAAGCATTAAAATTATTGTATCAGCTTCATTTTTAATGGAATATCCGGTATTATTTCGCTTATTTCGGGTTTTTCTCTAAACTCCGAATCAATAGATTTAGAATTTACAGGAGATTTGACTTGCAATCAAGGATTTGCTTTTGTATTTCGTTATAAAAGTCTTAAAAACAGGGAATAAAAAGTCGCGGGAAATGTCAATTAACAAATGCATGTTTAATCTTTAAGAAATTTTCAGTGAAATACTTTTTGTGAAAAAAAGAAAAATAAAATTCGATTATCATTTAGAAAAATTTTGTTCGTTAATTCGAGGAAAAGTATAAAAATAAAAGGATATTACAAATTTTAAATACTGTAAGTTAAAAAATTCGAAATGGCTTCTATACAGGGTGTCGACATAAACATTACATAATATAGCTTGCTTTCATCAGGTATTAGCTGAATACAAATGCACGAGAGCTTAAATACTCGGTATTGAGCTGTTTGATAGAGTTGTTTGATTCAAAACCGACATCCTTCTCACGGGGCCAAATTCCGTCCTACTTGGACAGGATTTGGCCACTTGAGAAGATAGCGAACTGCGAACTCTGAAAGATAGCGACACAGTTTAAATTAGGCTAGTGCATCGTCTCAAAACGTTTTTCGCTCGGTTAGAAAACTGCAAGAGGAACGAATGGACACCGTCGAAAAATGGGTGAAGAAGAAATTGTGAGGCTTCTCTGCACTATTTCCAATGCTAAAGGATATGCAGTGAAGCCTTACATCGTTAGCCCCCAAAGTTCAATTATATGTACATATAAAGGAAAAAATATTGAAATAAGAGATAAAACTGGTGTCATTGTAGCCTATTTAATCAAATTATTCGTATATTATTCGAGTCATTAAATAATATCAAACTTTATCTAAAACGTCTTTATTCTTCTTGTCTTTTAAAATAATTTTTCTATAAAAGTTTAGCTAAGGTTTTTTGTCTCTTAATATTTTTTGTTCGAAAGCTTTTATAAAAATATATCAAAACCACACTTGGCACCATTATGTTTCAACATACACTTTATTTTAAATTTAAAGTAAAAATAAAAAACAATATATATTAAATTTAATAAAAACTTAATTATATGCTGCTTAATGCGATAAGGAAAAACTTGGAAATCACAATGCCTGTGGACGCTAGAAATGGAAAGACGAGGAATGATTTAGCGCTCACCTTTAGCTAAGTGGAACGCTTGGCTAAAGGTGGGCGCTAGATTATTCAATACTGTTAGTCGGTGGTGGGTTGGAACCTGACCAACTGGTCATGTAGAGTTTTCAGAGTTTTCTTCACGTAAATAACACCCTAATGGAGTTTCATATAAAAAGTCCTCAAAGTAGGCATCCTTTCTTGGCAGGTTGCTCATTCGATGCGTTACATTAGCCCATTAAGCTTATAATTTCGAAATAATCCAACTTTTCAACAGGAAATGACCACAGATATAAAATATAAATTATATAATTTACTTGAAAATTATTTGAATGTTTTCTATCTGATGAAAGTACAGTAGAGCGTCGTTTATCCGAATCAATTGGGAACTGTGGTCATTCGGATAACTTATTTTTCGGATAACCGATTAGGTACGAAAAAATATATTAACCTATCCCGTGTTGAAATTTTTCTCCGTTGCGTGTCGCTTCGCGTTGAATTTTCGTCGATGTTAAGCCTAACGTAAACTTTTTAAAATAATAATCGTGGCTATTGTATCGTTAAAAATTATTTCTTTATTTTTTTACAAACAAAATAAATATATTGAAAAATATAAAAACAAAAAAANCTTAAGACGCAGTTTAGAAAGCAAAACGAAACTAGATAAAAAAATGTCTAGATGAGCGAAGGTGTCATAGTCAACAATTAAACGCGATCAGATTCGAAAAGATGGTGTCGGATAAACCATCTCCAGCCGACCTTTTCCACGAACTTAACGAAGCTCCATTTACACCTGGAGACAGGTGGATGACCAATTGGAAAAATGTGATGTAAGATCTATCCAATTGACAAGGAGCCGATCGCAAAAACCCTATAAAAACGCAAAATTCAAGGACAACGGGACTTCCACTAAGACTTCCACCAACACTCCCACCTAGTCTTCTGTTGTGTTCGTGTCGACTCCGCTTATTTTTATATCCCCGCTCTTCTTTTTGTGCACCGACTTTAGAGACTTTGAACTTTTTCCTTACAACACTGTCAAAAGGGGCCCCTACGACGCTGGACCAGATCGCCGTCGAAAATCCCTCCAGCGTAGGACCAAATCGACACCGAAAACAACTTACGAAGACAACCCGAAGTTCTGAACTTAAGGACCTTTGCCAACAAAAATTATGTAAGCGTTATCGTCCGGAATAAACGGTTTACCTTTGTAAACACTTGTCTTTGCTGCCTTTAAAAACCGCCACCCACATACGCTAAGACCTTAGACCATCCCGACGATAAAGGAATAAAAATCTCCCCCCAATCGGCGTTCTTACATTATATATTTTATAAATAATAGAAAGTTGTTTAAAATTCGGCAAATTGTTAATTAGCCCCAATCAACGAAACGATTGGATAATGATTTTTTATGTGACCTTGTCCTCCTAATCAGGATACCACTATTGAAAACCTGTTTTCTTGTTAAAATAATATATGTGTACTAACCGATTTTTGGGTTTAATTTATACAGTCGCCGAATCGACAAAAACTGAATAATTTCTAATAGAAATTTTATTTCCGAGTGACCTTCAATACAAACAAGATCTCGAGTATAAGATAAGATCATCGATTCTTAAAAATAGTGTTGTGCATTTCAAGTATAAAGTTAATTAACAGCCATAGGTTGCAATTAAAATTAATTCATAATTTAATACAAGTTCATATACTATATTATTTGTAGGTCAAATAGAGAAAACGAAAATATAATCCTATACCTGCAGGGGCTTGTGAGACAAAAAGTTTCTTCATAGAGACCAGCAACAGTCGTTTTTTTTTCATTGTTCCAAGACAAGAAAATTATATATTTAAACAGAATTATATCATCGTCTCATTTATAAATATAGTAATTTCTGTATTAGGAACATTTCATAAAAAGTAATAATGACGTGAATGTTAAATAGCATATAACTATAAAAAGACACGTTTAAACAATTGATTTAAAACAAGTTTCATGTTAATTATGCAGAAAAAAATTTTGAGTGTTATTCTGAACTTCCTATTGTTCAGCAGGCAGACACGTGATAAAAACGTCAAACTTGCACAAAATGAGATGTTTATGTTTGAAAAAATCTCACAAATTGCGTTGAAATCAATTTTGTTGCGATGGTCGCATTTTTCTATGAATAATTCGCCAATAGTAATTTCGTTTATTAATTACGATTATTAACTTGTTAATTAAAATTATAACAATAATATCGCTACATCCGATATACTATAAAGCTAGACATGAACTAATGCCGAATTCTATCGGGCTAGATACAGCTAATTACCGTATAAATTATGAAACCAATTTGTCACTAGCGCCATCTCTTAATTATTTTAACAATTATAAATTTTAATTAAAATTATTTAAATAACTTAAAAAAATTAATATTTGACGAATTCGAGTTGTGAATTCGAGTCGCCCTAACGCCTCCCTCTACTGCCAAATTGGTTGCATAATGTATTTAGTAATTAGACGTATCTACCCCGATAGAATTGGGCATTGGTTCCTGTCTAGCTTTAATATTATATCGTTCGACGATTATATTTACTGCTGTGACAAAAGAATTATAAAGAGGTATGTAATTTTAAAAATTATTTAATGTACTTATAGAAGAAAATCAGATAAAATAAAGTTAGTTTCTCTTCTTATTTCATGCACGACGGTAGCAAATTTATAATAAAAATCAGTAAGAATATTCAATTATATATTTATAATATCATACGATCCATCTTGCTTTATTATTTTAAGTTTAATACTGATTATTAGGGAATGTTTTGCGAGAATACGTTCGAGGGGTATCGCCTTCTTCTCGGATCTGGAGGATCCGCTCACTGCCTCTAAGGATGACTAAATCGAGTGGAAGTGAAGATCAAGATCGTGTGATCTCGATCACGTCAGGATGCTGACACCAGTTAAACTATTATTTTCGCGGTTTAACTCGCGATTTAATTATTATTGTTATTTCTAAAAAAGAGGGCTAAATAATTTCGTGTGTGGAATGCATAGGTAAGTGATAGGATGTCTGGCCATGAACAAACCGAAGGAATAACAAAATTTAATAATATAAAATGAAATAAAATCAGTCTACAAATAGACTATTCCAACATTATATTTATCTTAACTATCTATATGAGCGATATGAGTGAGAGAGTTTACAAACGATATTATATTACCTCTGTAATAACTTGACTTTTCCCAATTATATTTGGTGGAAGGAAGTTCTAATCCCCGAGAGTATGGCACACATTCATAATAAGAGAATATTGGACGATGTGCAATGTGTACGGAATTTGGCGCGTATCCTGTATTTATACTATTTTTCTCCTATAATAGAGATTAAGAATTAAGATCATCTGACTGGGTGTCATAAGTCTTTTTGGTTTAGTCAGCCCTTTAGTCATGGAAGATAAAGATCTCTCAGGAACTGACTGTCATCACAGGATGCATTTGTTCCTTGTTCTCTTTGATTATTAGCTTTGATAAAATTTATCGAAATATTACATTTAATTTTAAAAGATTTTCTATGTAATTTTTAGAATATTTTAGCTCAAAATATTCAGAATCTCACATAGCTTCCCACTTTTCAAAAATCACAATATCTTAAAAAGGCGTGATTTTTCTCTAAATAGAGATACAGGTAATTCGTGTACATTTGTGGTTTTTCTTACTTTCTCTTTCAAACATTACATCAATAACAGTTTTACATTAAGTAAAATAAATTGGTTACATTTCATATTGTGTTTAAATTGATAAAATTTCATATAAGAATTACACATTTAGGAATTACTTAGAATAATACGAAGGTAAATGATTATGAACAAAATTATTTGGATTAACAAGCAAATTATATACGCGTACAGGCGTTCGAATATATTTTCTTTTCAAAAATTACAAAGTTTATCAGCTTAGGAAGTTGTTCTGTCGGTTGCTTCTTTCCTTTATTGAGTCCAAATGTAAGAGTTCATATGAAGTTTATACTTCTTTTCAAATTGTCTTCTGTTAGCAGAGATAGTTGTGGATTTCTGGCGAAAGGTTCTGTTGTGTACTCCAACCTGCAGGACTTCTGACAATTAAACTGTTGAGTAGTTCTTAGAGTTTAGAAATCGTCGAATTGCAGTAATCAAAATGGTTGGAACAATCTTAAATATTTCTCTTATGTAGGAGGTAATTTACTTTAGAAATTTTAATTAAAATACTCTCTCTCGTAAAACTATAAACTTAAAGCTATTCCTTCATAAAATTATATGTGACTACATTATTCTACTNTATAAGATCAGTGCCGTAACTGGGCAGGTGCACCTGTTGCAATAATAAAACAAATACATGCATTTTGGAACCCCTTGAAAGGGGTTCCAAAATGCATGTATTTGTTTTATTATTGCAACAGGTGCACCTGCCCAGTTACGGCACTGATCTTATATGTTATTCAAAAATCAACTTAAAGTTTCATATTATCTAAAAGATAAAGCATTTCCTTTAAGATTCCCTCTTGGAAATTGTCTCTACTTTTTACATCAAACATATTTGAATCATAGGAGCAGTTTTGCTCTTTATGCAGCTTCTGTGGTCATGGAATTAATTTTTGTACCTTTTGAACTTCTTGTCTTTTTCGGGGAACTTCTTGTGAACTTCTTGGCCTTTGGACTTCTTCTATATGCCCTTCTCCTATATCTGCGCGCAGACAAGACGACCTTCAGATAAGGTCGTCTTGTCTGCGCAATGGAGTTATATAATAGTAGTATATATAGGAGAGACTCTGGGATAATTTGTTAAACTTTTAAAGGTTTTTAACTTTTATCCCAGAAACTCTCATCATTTTGAAGGAAAGTCGTCGAGCAGGGGCAAAAATCTGGCATAATTTTAAAATCGCTCGAGAGATTCTGAGATAATTACTATCCCAGAAACTCTCATAGAAGTCGAAACCACACCCATTTCCGATGCCCCTTCGGTTATACTTTTCCGCACGATTTGAACGAGCGTTTCTGAAATAAATCGCTCCGTTATAAGAGTAGCTTTAATATTATATCGTTCGACGATTATATTTACTGCNTAACTATTTGACATTATACATAGATTTTTATGTTTTAGAGTTGAGTAAGTTATATATGTACCAAATATATTACGAAATATTTAAAATTTATTATAAAGATAGGGTTAAACTTTTGTATACAGATACCGATTCTTTAATTTTAGAAATTTACACAGACGATATTTACGACGATCAATAAAAACAATCTTCCGAACATATTTGATTTTAGTAATTATCCTGTAGACCATCCACTATACAGCGAAGAAAATAAAAACGAATTTGGATTTTTCAAAGATGAAGCAAAATCATTAGCAATATCGGAATTTGTAGGTTTAAAAGCTAAAATGTATTCGATTTCTGGAGAGCGTTATGAGAAAAAAAACGGCAAAAGGTATAAATAAATCAGTTGTTAAATCAACTTTTTACCACAAGCTATATAAATCTACTCTATTTAAAAAACAACAACTTCATCATAACCAAACTCAAATAGTTAGTAAAAATTACGTGATCACGACTCAATTTCAAAATAAAATCTCTCTTTCGGATTTTAACAATAAGAAATACATTTTAAATACAGTAGAGCGTCGATTATCCGAAAGTCAATCATCCGAAAGAATTCCAGTTGGCAAATTTAAATTTTCGCCAGTGCTGTGGAACTGCAATCTTTGGCAATGTCTTGGGCTACTCAAATATTTTACGTTTTTGATACTAAATTAACTGCTGAAGTATAATTTTTTATTGTTTTTATATTTTTCAATATATTTATTTTGTTTGTAAAAAATAAAAAAAAAAATGTTAACGATACAATAGTCTTCGTTAAGCTTAATATCGACGAAAATTTAACGCAAAGCGACACGCAACGGAGAAAAATGTTAAGATGGGATAAATTAATATATTTTTTCGTACATAATCGGTTATCCGAAACATCGATCTTCCGAACAACCCCAGTTCCCAATTGATTCGGATAATCGACGCTCCACTGTAATGGAATACATACTTTATCTTATGGTCATTATTCTATTTCTTCATAGACATTTTTTCAATCCATTTTTTAATACTTTAATATTATTGTATTTTATATTTTATTACAATAGAGCCTCGATTATCCGACCTAATTAGGAACTGGGGTTAGTCGGATAATTGAAAGGGCGGATAACCGAAAAGTATGAAAAAATCCATTATTAGTGTAGTATATTATTATATGCTATGTAATTAGTATTATTGTATTGTTAAAAAATTATAAAGTTAAACCTCGTTTAAATACTGGCTCCCTTTCATGATCGATCCAGTGTTGCCAGCTAAAACACGTAAAAATAATATTAAAGTAGCCAAGACATAGCCAAATATTGTAGTGTCACATCAATAGCGGACATTTGAAATTTGCTGACTAGGACAGTAGGTTAACCGAGGGGTCGGTTGATAGGGGTCGGATAATCGAGGCTGTACTGTAATTTTATATATTATTGTATTCATTATTTTAAAATTCTTAAATGAAAATGTAATATTTTTAAATATTATTATAATCGTTATTTTTTATGAAAAAATGTAATCGTTTATTATTATTGTAATCATTTTTTATTTCCAATAAAAGAGAGAGAGTTGTAGTCCTTTATTTAATCGCCATCGCGACATAAAAGAAAAACTGGGGAGTATTAAACACAATATATGCCGAAAAACATCTAATTTCGAAGAAAAAAAAATATATTAAAATTTTAAAAAATGTTATTTAATATATTTGTTTCCAGATGGCGCCACGATAATCACTTGCATTTAAAAAAAATGTTACAATATCTTTAGTCTCCCCGTTATGTATATATAAAACGTCTAAAATTATCTATAGAAATAAATGTTTTCTTATAACGGAGCGATTTATTTCAGAAACGCTCGTTCAAATCATGCGGAAAAGTATAACCGAACGGGCATCGAAAATGGGTGTGGTTTCGACTCCTATGAGAGTTTCTGGGATAGTAATTATCTCAGAATCTCTCGAGCGATTTTAAAATTATGCCATTAATGAAGATTTTACTTGTTAGCATTTACAAAGATTTATAAACTCACCTTTACCTTCAAAATTATGTTTTGCTGTTTTATAATAATTAAAAATATAGAAATATTTTATAACAAAATTTCATAACAGATGGCGCCACATTCGATTTAAGTTAGTTATTTTGATTACAAATGTTATTTTTAAAATAAAATCTCATAAAAACAGAGAAAGCAACGCAACTCGCTGTTAAATTTTTTAAATTATTTTTTAGCAGCAGAAAATAATTACTTCTTTGCGAGGGGTTTTGAGATACACCAAAACGACTGCTACAGACTTAAGTAATGAAACGTCTTCTAAGTGTTTGACAAGTCAAGCAGAAAGTCCTAATTGCAAATCAACGGTTGTGAAAAAAGTGCGAATCTAAATTAAAATGTTTTAATAATGAATACGTTTTTTCAGTCAAAAGGAGATTCTCGCGAAAAATTGTCATCAAAATCGTGGAAATGTGACATCTGTTTTGCTTTAAATTTTGGCTCCACGAATGTAGTGTTGCCACCTTTTCAAAATCGCTGACCCGGAAGGCATGTCAGGTTTGTTCGAACAGTAGTTCCTGACGCATGCCCAATGTCATTTTTTCAATGCGAAATGAATAAGTGCATGCCGGTTCTAAATCAGTTACAGTTAGGGGCTTTTTTTAAAATTCTTTCCGCCCTGTGGGAACTAAGTGGCCATCTTTTTGCAGACCCATTATGGGTTCGGCCAGGCCCACAATGGGGCTGCCGGATGGTGAGGGACGGGACCCGACATATCCGAACGGACCACCCCCCGAAAAATACCTGGGGATTTTTCGACCCGCTCGGAACTAACTCGGGTCCCTCAGAGCGGTAGGCTGCCACCTTGACCGCTCGGCCATCCGGCCGCTACAGTTAGGGGCTAGGGAAACTTGGGTAGGAGTAACGTAAGTAACCTAAATTAAGAAAAACAACTACAGATGACTGTTACATAAAATAAAATAAAATAAAAGGTCGACAGGTTGCGCCCGATTTTCCCGGAAATAATAAATAGTTTACCCGGACAGTGAGTCGATTCCCGGACTGTCCGGGTGAAAACCGGACGGGTGGTAACACTAACGTGGAGATGTTATTTGTGTGACAGTTTGCGATTTGATGTATCTAAATTTACAGGTCAATATACAAAAAATTTAAAAGTATATTATTGTTTTACATAAAGTCACTTCAAATCTGTGCGATATTCTGTCTTAATCATATTGTATCAATTATTTTTGATTAAGTTTTAAATTATATCATCCAGCGAAAATTAAAAAAAAAAATAAAAGCGACTACGTCTTAATTTTTTAAATGGATATCAATATTAAGATATACAAACATCAATTTAACCATTCTTTTATTAATGTTTAATAATAGTTACTCTATACCAGTGATGCGCAAACCGTCGCTCGCGACTTTTTTTGGGGTAGCGAGAAAATTTTTCGGGGTCGTCAAATTCAAAGAAATTTATTTGACAATAAAAAATATAAGACTTTTCTTCAACAAGTATATGCATAAATAAAACTATTCTTTCATAAAATTATGCGTTTTATTCAGGCCTCTAATAAGGCAGAAACATAAGCTTAAATCCCAGAAAAAATTTTACTTCAAATACGTTGACGATTAAAAAAACGTCTACTGTCTATTCAGGGGTCGCGACAAAATTTTACACAAAATGGGGGAAGGGTCGGAAATGAAAACAGTTTGTGCACTACTGCTCTATACTGCAGTTGATAAATTTTTCAATTTTATTAATGTTTTTTTTTTGTGCAATTACAATTTTTACGTTGTCAAGGTTTTCCTGGAGAAATCCTTGACAAAAAGAAAAACGAAACTTGAGGAAACTTCATCAGAACATGATCATTGTTTATATAAATAATAATGCAAGATAATTGTTTAATGATTTTGCTTACTTAAGCACTAATATAAAAACATAATAAATCAGTTAATATGAATAATATAAAAATGTTTATCACGAATGCACTCTTCTCAAAAAATTAAATTAATAAATTTTTCACTTTGTAATTTGGAAGATAACTCTTCGTCAATAAAGATAATACGGTTTTTTTTATCTTGAAATAAAAAATACAAGCTAATCTTGTCCATTGTTTCTAATTTTTCATTCAGTTCGTCCAGATAGAGTACATACAAAAGAGAAGTGTGATGATTTGTATTTGTTCTAAGTAAGAGTTAATACTAAGGCAGTTTATTTTAAATGAATTAAATGACAGATCATAAAGCATTAAAAAGTGTATAAACGTTACTACATCAATAACTGAACAACTGCCAAATCAATCGTCGATGGCTAACAACTTTGTGTGTTTTTACACATCCCGAGTTTCTTTGTAAGCTGTTTGTTTGCAGAAAGAATGTCGCCTTCTTAACACACTTGTATATACAGTATTTGCGTGAACTAGAAATTATATATGTATATATATAGACACAAACTCTCTTTTTATTTATAGTAGCATCGAAGTGTAATGGCATGAAAATAGAAACCGAATAATCGAATTTCAAATGGATTTCAGTTGTAGCATTGAGAAGTGTACGATATAAGAAAAAATACTCATTAAAACATTCTGCATTGTTTCGTTTCTTGTATTTAAAAAAAAAAATATTAATAAAATTCTTTACTTTGATCGGTTTATTTGGCTTCCTTTACTTTATCGATATGTTTTAAATTAACTAAAGTTTTTATTAAAAAAAATATACGTAAAGATTTATATTTGCAAAACTACTTAAATATTATTATATATATAAATTTTTTACGTATTCGTCGAGTTATATTAAAAAACTTCCACGTTATGAAATGTTTTTTACTCGTACAAATTTTTAATTTATCAAAAAAAAATAAATGTATTTGTTTGGAAATTTTTTCCAGAAGTCAGCCCTACATCAAACATTAAAAGCTTTTTTATGTTTTGTAAGAATTTTGATAAAATAAACCAATCGAGTTGTAACTTTTATCAATATGTGTATATTAATAAAGTATTTTTAGGAAGTTTATTTTTTCCCAACTCCAAACTAAGTCCGAGGTGAAAAGATATAACACTATTTTTTTAATAGACACAAACTGTGTAGTGGATATCCCATATTTGTTTAGCAATTAATTGTTCGATTCCGAGTTTTATAATTATTTCTTTCTTCTGCTTATGTTAAAGTTAAAATATTTATTTAAATTACACGATAAAACATACGTCTAAAACGGAACCCGAATTAAAAGAATACCAGCACGAAAGGAAAAATTCTTCGGTACGAAGCAATTGTATATGTTAAAAGGAAAACCTATTCAAAACGAAATATTATTTGGTACCTGCGACTCTTGTTTACACAGGTTTTATTGTATATTTTATTTGGTTTACGGANGTCTATTCAGGGGTCGCGACAAAATTTTACACAAAATGGGGGAAGGGTCGGAAATGATAACATTTTTCGCACCACTGCTCTATACGGCGGTTGAAAAAGTTTTCAATTTTATTAATTTTTTTTTTGTGCAATTACAATTTTTACGTTGTCAAGGTTTTCCTGGAGAAATCCTTGACAAAAAGAAAAACGAAACTTGAGGAAACTTCATCAGAACATGATCATTGTTTATATAAATAATAATGCAAGATAATTGTTTAATGATTTTGCTTACTTAAGCACTAATATAAAGACATAATAAATCAGTTAATATGAATAATATAAAAATGTTTATCACGAATGCACTCTTCTCAAAAAATTAAATTAATAAATTTTTCACTTTGTAATTTGGAAGATAACTCTTCGTCAATAAAGATAATACGGTTTTTTTTATCTTGAAATAAAAAATACAAGCTAATCTTGTCCATTGTTTCTAATTTTTCATTCAGTTCGTCCAGATAGAGTACATACAAAAGAGAAGTGTGATGATTTGTATTTGTTCTAAGTAAGAGTTAATACTAAGGCAGTTTATTTTAAATGAATTAAATGACAGATCATAAAGCATTAAAAAGTGTATAAACGTTACTACATCAATAACTGAACAACTGCCAAATCAATCGTCGATGGCTAACAACTTTGTGTGTTTTTACACATCCCGAGTTTCTTTGTAAGCTGTTTGTTTGCAGAAAGAATGTCGCCTTCTTAACACACTTGTATATACAGTATTTGCGTGAACTAGAAATTATATATGTATATATATAGACACAAACTCTCTTTTTATTTATAGTACCATCGAAGTGTAATGGCATGAAAATAGAAACCGAATAATCGAATTTCAAATGGATTTCAGTTGTAGCATTGAGAAGTGTACGATATAAGAAAAAATACTCATTAAAACATTCTGCATTGTTTCGTTTCTTGTATTTAAAAAAAAAAATATTAATAAAATTCTTTACTTTGATCGGTTTATTTGGCTTCCTTTACTTTATCGATATGTTTTAAATTAACTAAAGTTTTTATTAAAAAAAATATACGTAAAGATTTATATTTGCAAAACTACTTAAATATTATTATATATATAAATTTTTTACGTATTCGTCGAGTTATATTAAAAAACTTCCACGTTATGAAATGTTTTTTACTCGTACAAATTTTTAATTTATCAAAAAAAAATAAATGTATTTGTTTGGAAATTTTTTCCAGAAGTCAGCCCTACATCAAACATTAAAAGCTTTTTTATGTTTTGTAAGAATTTTGATAAAATAAACCAATCGAGTTGTAACTTTTATCAATATGTGTATATTAATAAAGTATTTTTAGGAAGTTTATTTTTTCCCAACTCCAAACTAAGTCCGAGGTGAAAAGATATAACACTATTTTTTTAATAGACACAAACTGTGTAGTGGATATCCCATATTTGTTTAGCAATTAATTGTTCGATTCCGAGTTTTATAATTATTTCTTTCTTCTGCTTATGTTAAAGTTAAAATATTTATTTAAATTACACGATAAAACATACGTCTAAAACGGAACCCGAATTAAAAGAATACCAGCACGAAAGGAAAAATTCTTCGGTACGAAGCAATTGTATATGTTAAAAGGAAAACCTATTCAAAACGAAATATTATTTGGTACCTGCGACTCTTGTTTACACAGGTTTTATTGTATATTTTATTTGGTTTACGGAAAAGGAAGAAATACGGAAGGAATATTGTTATATTTTATCATTGGAACATATACAATAGATAGATTTTGCAGCCGCAACATCAATATTATCATTTAAAACTATAATCGTATTGTAAATTATATCAAATGTAGGTGCAGAGTGAGTGCTACATAACGTCTAACGATTAAGATTGAACGGTGACTGAAATTAATAAACAATTATACAGATATAAGATTGTATTATTGCCCTTATATTCCATTTATGTCTTTTAGAACAGATTATTAACGCAAAAGAAAACTGAAATTTGTTAAGTTGGAAAAAGCCTTAGAATAAAAGCAGTATGCATCTTTTGTTGGCAGGTTGCCCGTGTGTTGCGTGTCTTAATTCATCAATTTTATAATCCGAAAATAATGTGACAGGAAACAAATGCCTAAATGGATCCGAGATAAGTAAAGAACCGAGATCATTGGAGAATAATCAATTCAATTATTCAATAGGGAGTGGCCACAGAATAAAATAAAAATTTATATTAAATAAAAAATTTATTTCAAGGTTTCCTTTCTGATAGAATTTACGCTGAAGTTCTTTTTAATTTAATGGCCGCATTTAAATTAATTTATTAAATAACCTGATATTTCCCAAGGGAAAATAGAGATGTGTGTGTTGTTAAGGAAAACATTAGAAAATATTTTTACAAAAAATGGTTAATGTATAGGCTATACATTCTAAGTTAGGAGATAATAGCTGAAGGCGATTTGAGAATATATTTTATAAAGATATTCTAATCACGTTCACATTGTTCAATGTCGCCCACAGGAAAGGTATGTCTGAAAATTAATAATAAAAAGATAATTAATATTATTCCCTGTTTTATATTCTTGAAAAATTTTGCAATTATACGTTAAAAGGAATAAATTTAAAATATTTTAAAATAAATTATAACAAATCTTTACATTTCTATTTAATATAATTTTAAACTTTTTCTTAACTTTTAGTCATCATCTAAACCTGTACTTTTAAACGTCATTAATAAATACAATTAACTATAAATTAAATCAAAATTAATAGACCACAGCTTCAATTTCACTAATTAACATTTAAATTTTGTTAATTAGAATCATTTTTTAATGTTAAAATAACGAAAGTATGAATAAAAGAATGGCAAATTCATCGGAATCTGCAACACCACGATATTAATTAAATTCCATTAAATAAAATACTTTCCTAATTCTTAATGAAAATAATTCCTACTTTGCTAATAACAATGGCGAAGCATTTAGTACTGTTCTGTTTCACCTTAGAATTTGACACACAGTGATCGAGTGGATAAAAACAAATGCTGATCGTGGGTTCGCTCCTGACCAATGGGCTTTCCGGTTTTCTTCACGTTAGTAANTAAAAAAAGACCTTTAAATGAAATATTATATAAGTATTAAAATGACATGTGTTTATGAGGTCGTTCTTTTAAACAAGTTTGGGGTTAATTATACGAAAAGAAATTACAAGTAGTTTTCCTGAATTTCCTATTGGTCAGAAAACACACACGTAAGAAAAACGTCAAAGTTGCACGTAAAGAAATGTTTATGTTTAAAAAAAAACAGATATTGCGTCGGAAACTATCTTCTTGTGATAGAACTTCCCAAAAATAAATTCACGAATCGTAATTGGATTTATTAATTACGATTAACAAAGTGTTAATTAAAATTACATTGATAGACAATCATATTTACTGCTGTGATAAAAGGAATTCGAAAGAGGTACGTAATTCTAAAATTTATTTAATGTATTTATAGCGGAAAATCAGATAAAATTAAGTTAGTTTCTCTTCTTATTTCATGCACGAAAGTGGCAAATTTATAGTAAAAGTCAGTAAGAATATTCAATTATATATTTATTATATCATACGATCCATCTTACTTTATTTACTGCTTTATTATTTTAAGTTTAACAGTAATTATTGTGGANATCAGTAAGAATATTCAATTATATATTTATTATATCATACGACCCATCTTGCTGTATTTACTGCTTTATTATTTTAAGTTTAACAGTAATTATTATGGAACGTTTCATTAATTCGAAAGTAAGAATTTTCTTCATTTTTCTGTTCTTAAATCGTAGATGTATTATATCATACAACCCATCTTGCTGTATTTACTGCTTTATTATTTTAAGTTTAACAGTAATTATTGTGGAATGTTTCATTAATTCGAAAGTAAGAATTTTCTACATTTTTCTATTGTTAAATCGTAGATGAAGTAACAAAATGAATAGCTTTAAAATTTAATTTAAAGTTTATACTCAATACTTTATGTAATGTTTACACCAATTTATGGATTCGAACTGTTTTATTGGATTTATTAATTATATGATAAACCACAGAATAAAAGCAATGATAAAACACAGAAGTGTTTTATCATTGCTAATAACTTCTCTCTGTTTCTAAATTTACAGATTATAATTAATATTTTGTCAAAGAAAAATTCATTGTCTGAGTTAATATCAAAAATGAAATCAAAATATTAACGAAGTGAATTAAATAAATTGTAAATTAACAAAAATCCAATAAAATTAGAATAATCTAAATATTTAAATTACTCATTTTTTCAACTAATGTTAACCACACGTTTAATAATATAGTGGAACCTCGGTATACGTCTGTTTTAGAATACAGTGAAAACTGCTTATGCGACCACCTGCATTCGACGGGCACCTGTCAAAACGGGCAAAAATTTCTGGCACCGAATAGTTTATTCATAGAGTTTTCGTATAAGTTACCTGTATTAAACGACCACCTGTGTAACGCAACCGCGGGCATAGATTTTTGGTCCGAAACAACACACAACACCTGTAATAAGCGACCACTTTCGCGAGTGTATCTGGTCTAAACTATTGTTCGAACACATCTCAATAACGTTTCCCCCTCCTAACATAATGAATTAGTGTAAACTCTCGTTCGAACCCATCTTGGGCACTTCTCCCACCTTTGAAATTAGGTGCTGGTGTTAATAAATTAGTCTAGCAAGAAAGAAATTCATTTCAGTTTGTTTGAAAATGTCGGAAAAACGAAAGAAATGCAAACTGTTGTCGTTAGAAGATCGTGTTAAAATTATCAGAGAAAGTGAAAATGATTTATCACAACGGCAATTAGTGGCGAAGTTTAACTGGGAAAACGAAATTTATTTTACCGTACACCTACAGTATTTTCCTTAGGGGGTATAAAATATTGTACACTATACAATTAATCGGTTGATCTCATCGTTTGATAAAATTTATTTTATTTATTTATTTATTTTTGAAGCTTATATACAGTACTGTACATGTGCGATAAATAGTTTCTGTATGAACCTACCTTATTTCCACGATATTTTTAGAAAAATAATATCCAAATAATTTTCGCACGCAAAATATTCAAAAAGCAACAAACGCATTAATGCAAAAATCAGTTTTACAGGCAACTTTCCTTTTTCGAATGTAATGAAATCGTATTATGAGAAAAAATAATAAAATCGTTTTATTATTAATTAATAATTTTCTTGTTGTACTTAAGAAAATATTAAATATAAAAAATACAGTATTTTTAAAGTTAAACTAACGAAAACCAAAACCAAAGTGATGTAGAGATAGGACACGCTTGTATATCGATGACGTAATACACGTAACTGAGGAGCGAACAAAAAGAATCGAGTTGAATTAATTAAGTCGAAAAAAAAGTGTGCATTATAATCGAGAACATGCGACTATTGTATTAATCTTTAAAATATTGGTATTAAATCTGTCTTACAAAATCACGACGACTCCCTTAAATCGAGTTATCCGATAAGAATAAAATACAATACTAATATAGTCCTATCGCTGAAAAAATTCGCTTCTTTTTGCTCACCTCGAGTTTTGCTTTTAGTAGAAATGGCTAAAAAGTGCGCAAA
>NW_019385320.1:19168-20215 GCF_000671375.1 Centruroides sculpturatus | reverse complement strand
TTCTTCTGATTTTAATTTGTAAGTAACATTTTATTATTTTTATTAATCATGAATTGCAAAAGGGCAACAGAAAAATAAAAAAATGACTAGAATCACAACGGAACTGAAAAAAGAGATTGTTGAGAAATACGAAGGTGGCACGCGTGTTCGAAATTTAACTGTTGCATTCCGTATTCCGAGAACGACGATATCGACAATCGTGAAAAATAAAGACATTATTAAATCTGCTAACGTTGCGAAAGGAGTTAAATCAATTTCTAAACAGAGATCGACGACATTAGATCATGTCGAGAAATTGCTTTTGCTTTGGATAACTGAAAAACACGGCCGGCGACAGCGTATCGGAAGAAATTATTTGCGAGAAAGTTAAAAGGATACATGCTGATCTCATGAAAAATCAAGCAGAAACTAACGAGGAAACGGAGGTGTTTAAAGCCAGCCATTTTTTTTTACATGAGAACGGATTAATCATTTTTACATTACTTCTTATGGAAAAGGTTGGTTTGGTATACGTCCTATTCGGTATAAGTCGAAGCACCAGGAACGGATTAAGGTCGTATACCGAGGTTCCACTGTATATGCAAAAGCTTAAAAATAAAATGATATTTTAAGACTTATTAGAATTTTCTCTTTATAAATAATACATAACTGTTTTTAATTCTCTTAATTAAAATATTACTTGATAATAATTAGTGAGACTCCTAATCGATTTAGACACGATCATAAGGAATATAAAAATCTTTACGTTTATGAAAATTTCTGTAATTTAGATATGTTCGGGAAATAAGGAACTGTTTTTTTTTTTTTTTATCACAATATTACTTGATAATAATTAGTGAGACTCCTAATCGATTTAGACACGATAGTGAAGTTCTTTCCCAACTCCGTCTCGTTGAGTTTGTTTCCGTGTGTATCACGATTCGATGTAGTGATCTAGGTTCCATGGAAAGCACACCTCCACACTCAAATTGATAATATTTAGTTTATTTACAGATTTCTATACGTAGAAGGTACACGTTTGAAAACATAATATATATATATATATAT
>NW_019385320.1:9864-18272 GCF_000671375.1 Centruroides sculpturatus | reverse complement strand
AATTTCACATATAAAGATTTATGCGCAAGAAATAACAAGAGATGCTTCGAGAATTCTATTTTATTAATGCAAAACGAAATCGAAATGATGGAAAACAACACTTATTCTATCAAATACCCTTTAAGCAAGAAAGATAAATACGATTTTCAATTAACGAGTCTATTTTTAGGAGGAGTCGAAAAAAATGCAGAAGATTACGTTAAAAGTGCTAAAGTATTGCGGCTCCTTTATTACTTTAACGACTACTCGAAACTTGAAAGAAGCAAAGTGGAAGAATGGCAAAATCTGTTTTCGGATCTTATTGCATCGAGTAAATTTCAGTACATAATCGTCGATCGATACACATCGATTACAATTGAACAAGAGTTATCTGCTCTCATCGCTCGAATATTTCCTCGAATCCCGATTACAATGTTAGCAATAGCAATCTTTTCAATGCTGACCTGTTTGTATAACAGTTGGATCGAAAGCAAACCTTGGACAGGAATAATTGCGTTAACATCGGGAGGAATGTCTTTGGCTTCGTCATTTGGATTGATTATGTATTTTAATACACCGTTTCTGGCTCCTGCTGGGTCTATACCCTTTTTAATCATAGGTAAGAGTTACTTTCAATTCGTACGTTTATTATAAATTCACGTATATTATAAATTAAATAAATTAAAAATACGATTTAATTAAAAAGTGCTGACCGGCGTTTTTCTTACTATGATAGAAAACAATTTTCTACATGCATATTGATACAATTTATAGAAGATTATTTTATACAGTAAGCATAAGCTAATACAATACCAACTTAGCTGACAACTTAAATACACTCAGTCCTACTTAAGCAAAAAGACACGACAAACAGCAGATACAATCTACAACAAAAACTGAAAATTAAATTAATTAAAACACGAGACAGTTTCTTTTCCTTTTAATAATATAAATATGGAAAGAGATTATTTTTCAGCAAAACAATGAATTTTGAAAAAATTGGCGATTACACTCTTTTCCTTTTCTGTCCTCAATTTGAAAATGTCTAACCCTGATTCATAAGTGGGCCTCCCTGGAACGTTCAAAGCAAACTAACATTCAGCCCGCAATCCATCGAGCCGGCTCTGTATCCACGTGCCAGATGCACATAATGACATCTGAATGTTTGACAGTTGAGAAGCAATACACAGTATAAGTTGGTTGTTCAATTTTGTTAATAAATTAATATGTATAAAAATGCCACAAATCTAGTCGACTATGTCATGGCTAAAAAAATATTAAAACAGGTATAACAGGTATTTCGTATCAAATTATATAATGAATAAATGGTAGCTTTCTCAAGACCATTTCGGCCATTCAGTTGGTGCCATTGAGTGATTTGGAGCTTTTCACACACAATTCGGCAACTGGGCGACGTAGCCTGATTCCCAAGGATTATAAGTGACTTGTGCAAAGGCTACCAGACGACGATTACGAATATAAACAAGTGGCTTCTGTTATTGTAAAGTGCAAATTCATTATATTTGAGTCATCGATTGGTGGCATATACCGATGAATCCGAGTAGTTTGGTACATACAACTCAGTTGCCTGTCTGTAAGTTCAATATTACACATGACTAAAATGTTTTGTAAATGTAAGAGATAACGCTAGTTTACTGTAGTTTAATTGCAAATTATTTTAGTTAGTTTAGTATAATGTTTATGTTATTCAATAATTTTTAAATTGATAACTTTTTCATCATAAATATTGAATGCAATTTTTATTCAGGAGTAGCCATGGACGATGCTTTTGTTTTTCTTGCTGCGTGGAAAAGGACCGATTCTCAGAAGAAAGTTTCAGACAGACTCTCTGAAGTTTATTCGGAATCTGCCATTTCTGTTACTGTAACTTCAGTAACGAATTTCATAGCGTTCATTTCAGGAATGTTTACACCTTTCAAATCCATATCTTATTTTTGTTTATACGCATCGATTGCTATTCTCTTCTGTTATATTTATCAGATAACGTTCATTGGTGCATGCATGGCGGTCTTTGGATATGCAGAGAAACAAGGAAGACATTCTTTATTCTTTACGAAAATAAATACACAAACAGGTAAAAATAGAACGTATCATTTGGTAGCGCTTCAAGAAACTAATGACAATAAATTTTTCTCTCTAGAAAACCACTCACGGATTCGAAAAATGCTCTTCACCGCCAATTCTTGGAAATCTACTGAAGACACGACCATTCCTACGTCATCAATTTGGACGAAGCTCGGTAATATTTTATTCTTATGGTATGTCATGATAATTATTCTCTTCATCATGGCAGGTTACGTGGCATTTGGAGTTTGGGGAGTGACAAAAACAGATACTATAGGATCATTTTCCCACTCTTCTGCATACGATTCATATTACTTGCAGTATCATAAAAATGTTTTTAAATATTTCAAGCATTACGAATACAGAATCCAAATCGTTGTCGGTCAAGAAATCAATTATGCAGATGTGGAAATTCAGAATCAAATAGAAAAACTTTTTTCTGAAATGGAGAGAGAAGGATTAATTGCAGATTTTCTTACCGAGTCTTGGCTCCGAAGTTTTNTAAATTTATATTACTGAGTATTTATTTAAATATAATTAAGAAAGAGTTTAAAGAATATAAAACTCCAAGAAAACGAAACTCTGATTGTAATTCCTTAAAATTTGTTTTTCATATGATAGATATAAACCATGCAAATAATTGTCAAGTCTTGCCGATTTTTGATGTCGTAACTGTTAAACTAAAAAAATAATAGATTCATTGTAAAAATCAGTTTACCGAACTCTTTAGAATGTTCTGCTACAAACCTAAGCTCCCTGAACAGTGTGTTAAGCAGAGATTTTCGTCGTGAAGCATAAATGCCTCGAAATCAATAATCATCTCTATATTAGAAAATTAGGTTAAAAATTTGCAATAATACCTCGTATTAATTTTTAAAGCACAGCAATTTAAAATAATAACAAAAATTGTAATAAAAATTACAGCTCCAATTATTCTTAAATTCAAAAGATATTGACAGGATTTTTACTACAATAGTTATAGAATGAACCTGATTGATAAAATTTATAAAACAAACTTTCAAAAATTGTTCGTGGAATAACATGGTTCATCAAAGTTTTATATTTTATAAACTCATCAATATAGTTTAAAATTTTACCAACTTCATATATTAATGTTAAACTTGGGATTTTCGAAAGATTTACTTTTATCTAGAGTATGTCTAAGCCAAAAAATCAGTTTTTCCTGAATTCTTTAAAATATCTTACTACAAACCTAAACTCCCAGAACAATGTGTTAAACAGATATTTTTATTGTAATGCATTGCAATGCCTCAAAATCAATAATCACTCATATTAAAGTAATACTAATAATAAATACTTACTTAAAAAATTTATTAAAACAGAATTATTTTATCATATGAAACTAATTCAGTAATATTTCAAGATCATATTTTAATATAACAAATACTTTTGAAAAGAAACAGTTATGTATATATTAGAATAATAAGTCAATGAACTTTACTAAAACATAAACTTGTAAATTTTTCGAAGATTTACTTTTATATAGACTTAGGTCTAAGTCAAACTTTTTGTCAAAGGCAAACTTTTAAATAAAAATATTTACTTTCTGAAGATGATGATCTTGTATAAGACGTTCTTGCAAAAGAAGTTCTTGGCGAGGTATCGAACCAGTATCTTATATCCAGTATCTGCTTAACACACTGTTCAGGGAGCTTAGGTTTGTAGCAGAACATTGTAAAGAGTTCGGTAAACTGATTTTTACAATGAATCTATTATTTTTTTTTTAAATTTAACAATTACGACATCAAAAATCGGCAAGACTTGACAATTATTTGCATGGTTTATATCTATCATATGAAAAACAAATTTTAAGGAATTACAATCAGAGTTTTGTTTTCTTAAAGTTTAATATTCTTTAAACTCTTTCTTAATTATATTTAAATAAATACTCAGTAATATAAATTTAAATGTATAGAAATTAATTAAAATATATTTAAAACTGATCTAATTGCACANTCTCCTGCTTCTAAGGATTCCATATCTGCTCTCGTCTTTCATCTAACTCCGTTCTGGATATTAAGAAAGAATTGACGGACGACAGTTGGTATTTATAGGTCTTCAATTCTTTTCATATTGCACGTTAATAACTTTATACTGAAATATACAGAAGTCATTAAAATAATCTGTAAAATAAGAATTTAGTTAAGAAAACACTCCGCATTTAAAGCCGTTAAGGATTTTTTTGAAAATATTTCTGTAGGCGTATCAAAGACTTCTCTATTGCAACAACCAACCAACTTGTTCCATTGTCTTTTAATCAAAAATTAAAACAGCGCCCGACGGACCGATTATAAAGTTTTACCTTTGAATGGCCTAGAACTTTTCTTCCATTTCTCCTCGGAACAATTTCCTAATCGAAAATAAATTAATAACACAAAATATCTCTCGTCTTCTTTCTTGTCGTTTACCCAAACGTCTCTTAACGATTGAGTTGTAACGGAACGTTTTTCAAATTTGAATAAATCCAGTGGCTCCGTCTGTTATTCCAGAAAAAAGAAACTTCCATTTTTGCCGATATTTTGATCGTAAGATTAAGCATGAAATTTCCAATGATATTTTACTCCAACTCTATTTACTAGGAATAATATCTCATTAAAAATTTACTATAAATAAATGTGTTCTATAGTGCCTCTGGTTAGTTTTTCGACTTGACGACGGGATTATCATAATAAATATTCTCTAATCGTTTATTTCTCAAAAACATCTTATTTATATTAAATTAGTATTAATATTTAATAATTATTATGAAAATTTTTTAATATTGTAATATCACATATAATAAATGATTACTTGCTTAGAAGACAACATAAAATTATTATTTTCTTTTAGTTCATGTTTTCTTTTATTAGGAACAAGATTGCTTTAATATATTCAAAAAAAGAGAACTTCAACTGAAATTTAACATATACAGCTCTCCCTTGATAGTCCGACTTTTTTAATCCGACATGCTCAGCAGTCCGACGCATCTTCCTTTATGGTACCCGTCCCCGTTACGTGTCTGCTTGCACAGAAGCATGTCGCGACGTGAATCTTCCCATCCAATTCTTACACGACGACATACATTTCCTGTTTTCTGTGAGAAGTTCTGTTCGAAATGTTGTAAGCTACTGCTAGCAAAACAATGCAAAATATGTAATTATTTTCGATAACCCGGACAGTTTTGGTAATCCAA
Organism: Centruroides sculpturatus; assembly: GCF_000671375.1. Classification (NCBI taxonomy): domain Eukaryota; kingdom Metazoa; phylum Arthropoda; class Arachnida; order Scorpiones; family Buthidae; genus Centruroides; species Centruroides sculpturatus. The sequence goes on along the minus strand of NW_019385320.1, from coordinate 13,015 downwards.
CACCCCTTTGGTCCCATAGCTGTCGGACTATGAAGAGAGAGCTGTATTTTATAATTATTATTGCTTTTATAAATTCATATATTTTTATACGTATAATGCTATTTGCTGCATATAATAACAGAATAAATAAAGTGGAAGTAGATACTTTTTTAAAAACATGATATTTGTCAAATATTACTTGTGAATTTTAAAGTTAAATTTTACTACACACGAATATTTTGTATTTAAATACATTCAATTTTCCAGTGAAATGTGTGAGAACACTGTTAAACAAATGCAAATACAGTTATACCTCGACTTACGCTACCCTCGACTTACGCAAATTCGGAGTTACGCGATTTTCAAATCTCATCGATTCGTCTTTTGTTTGAGCACCATGCAACTCTTGATTATTCACTCCCCCCACACTATTGTTCAGCTTACATGTTCGGATGTGTCGCGCGGAATCGACGCATACTTACAATTTATTTTGTGTTATTTATTTCTGTGTTTATTATATCTACGGAGACTTGAGAGACTCTATGTGATGATTTCTTGCAACCGTGAATGAATCAAAAGACGAGATAAGATTAACGAGAACATTTATTACCTTACATCAGACTTGGATTTTACACAAATTGCGAAATTATACCCCAACTTACGCGAATTCGACTTACGCGGTTATCTCTCGGTCCCACCAATCGCGTAAGTTCGGGGTATCATTGTAATCACAGAATAAGTAATAAAAGCCGTATCGGTTCAACAGTGCTGTATATTATCTTGGTGTCGTTAATAATTATCGGGTTATAAATGCTTTTATACATAGAATGAGTGATGTTTTTCGCGAAACCACTGTTAAAAAATAGTTTTTCTCTCTATACAGTAGAGCGTCGATTTTCCGAAAGTCAATCATCCGAAACGTCAATCATCNTCGACAAATTTTTATTTTCAATCTTAATTTAATTTTAAAAATTATTTGTAATTTTAATTTATTCAATAGTAATTTACTCGAAAAAATAATTTTGTGATCTGAAATAATTTCATACAACAAATTTTTATTTGCAATTTTAATTTATTCGGTAGTAATTTACTCAAAAAATTAATTTTGTGATCAGTATGGCCCAAACCACTACTACTGATAGGTCAGTTCCTGTAAACATCCAAGAATGGATGAGTTTGGCACATCCACTGAAACTATGGTCATGTCAGGTTTTGTATACGCTAGTTTCAACTTCGTGGAAGCTGCGACGAGGTATCTGTAAGTGTCTGAGTAGTTTCATCTGTCCGTAGATTTTATACAGCCAATTTATATGCAATTTTTCGTTTTTTTTTTATAGTGAATCTCTCGTTTCTCGAATGATTTTTGCCGATTTCAATGTTGTTTTCCTTCAACTTCATTAGTTTGTTTTAACTTTTCGAACATCTTTAAAGGCAATGAACGATGACAACTTCTTTCGGTGTAGTTAGGCGCACAAGATGACGATGAAGCCAGATTCTTCGTGATCAGTTCGTATTTCATTTTTATAATCAGAGATCAGATGAGCAGACTGAGAATTTTCCTTAAAAAACAGAAACAGAACGCCGTTTGTTACTCCGGAAGACGGGAGTAAAATCTGGATGGGTCGAAACACTACAGGAAGTTTATCAGATTGGTGTGATCGGGGTTGGACATAAAGAAATGTGACCCCTCTAAGTAGGTCAGGGGTCGGCATCGTTTTTTTTTCGTAAAGAGCCATTTTAAGAGTTATATTTACCAAAATAATACTTACGGAGCTGCAAGTCAGCAACTTGAATTGTGAAATATTCATTTTTGAAAATTGAGCGCAAAACGTGTGGTTTTTTGTTGCAATGGATTTATTTGTGCTTTTATTAAAAATGCTGTAATAAAATATATTGCAATTCAATTATTTTTATTAATGTTACAATAGTTGTAATTTTAAAGTATAATTATCAATTTAAAGTAAAAAATAAGTAATTTTAAACATATTTACATAGAAATTAACATTTTTTATCAGTCAAACAGTAGGCTGAGATTTCAATGGTTTTACATTAATTTGTATGAAAAAAAAAAGTTAAAATAGAATACTTCATAAAAAATAAGAACAATATATGGTTTCTAATAAGATTTTTGTTGCAGAATTTGTTGAGAAAGTTTGTCAAAATTCTGTATATCCAAACATGACATCAGACTCACACTGTTCAACTGATTTCCTTGTTTATTTTGAATAAAATTCATGTTCGAAAATGTCTGTTCGCAAAAACATTTCGATCCTAAAATCGATAGAAGTCCAAATGCATTGTTTTTAATTGAATATAAGTATCAATCAAACTGTTCCAAGTATGAAAAAACAACTCGATTTTATTTCTTTAATGCAACTGATCCACAGGAACAGTGTTCAATGCGATTTGCTTTGAACACTGTTCCTCTGGAAAGTCATCTTACTTTGTTGTGTAAAAAAAGATCAGAATATTGGCTTTTGACATCCTTAAAAAGTTCACAAAATCTCCATCCATAAATGACTTTCCCCATTTCACTATTTCTAGATAGGCAACAAAACTAGCAGTAGTTGTATTGTTACTTGATTTTATTCAATCTGAGAATGCACAATTTTAGAATGTAATATAATTTTGCTAATTAATTAATGTAAAAACTAAAATACTAACAATGATTATGGGTTACAACCTTACCTTCAGAATACTCCTGATTAGAATTTTGAAAATTCTCATCATTTGTAATGTTAGAAAAAGCCAGGGAAAAGATTGTTAAACAAATCATTTTTTAAAAATTACAAATCGAAATTGGTACAGGTATACCTCGCCTTACGTCGGTAATTGGTTCCAGGAAAACGACGTAAGTCGAATTTACCTGTCTCCGAATCTACTTATCACTAGGAAAGCATTTTAAATAATATATGGTTAATAAAAATCTATTTTAAGCTTACAAACAAATAAATTTTAGTTTTTAATATAGTACAAAAAAAGTAATCTAAATTTACGAATGCGTGTACTGTAAATACAGTACATACTTGTATATATTTTAATATGATTTTATGTGCTTTAAACGTTTATCTAGTGATATTACGACTTCAATATTTGTGGCGGACAGACGTAAAGTCGAATAAAATGACTTAAACTTGATTTTTATTTTTCCATATACTTTTTTAACAAGCGA
>NW_019385320.1:0-2017 GCF_000671375.1 Centruroides sculpturatus | reverse complement strand
AATACAGTAGAGCGTCGATTTTCCGAAAGTCAATCATCCGAAACGTCAATCATCCGAAAGATTTCCAGTTGGCAAATTTAAATTTTCGCCAGTGCTGTGGAACTTCAATCTTTGGCTATGTCTTGGGCTACTCAAATATTTTACGTTTTTGATACTAAATTAACATCTGAAGTATAATTTTTTATTGTTTTTATATTTTTCAATATATTCATTTTGTTTGTACAAAATAAAAAAATAATTTTTAACGATACAATAGTCTTCGTTTGGCTTAATATCGACGAAAATTCAACGCAAAGCGACACGCAACAGAGAAAAATTTCAACATCGGATACGTTAAACTATTTTTTCTTACATGAATCGATTATCCGAAATATCAGTTATACGAACAACCCCAGTCCTCAATTGATTCGGAAAATCGACGCTCTACTGTATTTATTATTAGAAGCAGAAATGTACTTCAGTGTATTACTTTATTTTCGTTATATTGAAATGAAATATACATAAAAATAATATATTACAATATTATAAAGCATATAATTATGGCGCTCGTATTAAAAAGCTTTAGTTACACTATAATTTTTTAAATTTTTTACATTCAAAATTAGTATCTACCAGTGTGTAAAGATGAGACATACTTATCAAGTGCAAATTTAAGATAGAAATTAAATAGGGTTGCTTACATATTTCATTTTTTCTAGGCATTTTTATGTCGCACTAAAAGTGTTTAATTATATCCATAAATTTATACATTTTTTGTTTTCTTCTGAAAACACGAAAAAATTATTTATTTTTCTGAAAAATATTATAGTTGTTGTTAAGCGAATAGAAATTAAATAATAGCAGGTAACCCCCGTATAACACGGGAGTTACGTTCCAAAAAATTGCCGTGTTATGCGAATCCGTGTTATAGGAAACAAAGAATTAGTGCGAAAAGGGAGGTTAGGTTCCAAAAATTAAAAAAAAAAACATGTTCTTAAATCCTTATTTAAATCAGATTTATTATTCATTTTTTTCATAGGTAATTAATTAATTAAGTAAATATTTTACCAGAGGATTATTCATTTTATATGATTATCTTAGTGTGAGCATTATCAACTGGTAACAGTTTGTGGGTGCGTTCGTTAATAGCGGTCGCTCTGCAACGGGGGTGTGCTGCCGTTCGTAGGCATTTAGGAACGACGGTGAAAGAAAGATGGCGGCGCCCGCACTATCGATAGTATTGTGTGGAGGAATCTATAATTCTAAAATGAGCTTTTAGAGGCAAAAGAAGGGTGCCAATTGTAAAATTTAACCATTAAGTGGGTTATTTCTTGAAAGCGCATTGAAAGTAGCCACGAAAACAATTAGAATGCTCGCACGGAGTTACGCAGAGGTATAAAAGAACGCACTCTTTATTACATTTTATGTTGTACAAGGGTTTTACACAATTCCCAGACCGTGTTAGAGTGAACCTGTGCTATAAAAGCACCGTGTTATACGGGAGATGTTCCTAATTCTTGAACCGTGTTAGAGTGAATTCGTGCTATAGAAGTGCCGTGTTATACGGGGGTTACCTGTAATTGTATTTACTATAATTAAATATATACAGAAGATAAGTGATTTAAAGTGTTGAAATCCGTAGATAAATTATTTGTTTCTTTTAAGATATGGCAACGCAGTGCTTAGACGATCTGCATAGAAGGGTGCCTTCCGGGAGGACTTTTTATGGGTAACTGGCCCCTATTCAGGCGTTACAGACGTGGAGAAAACCCGGAAAACTCCACGTGGCCAGCCCGTCCTGGGGAGACGCAAACCCATGACCGAATTTCCTGTGTTTAGGAAATAGAACAACTTCACCACTGCTCAGCCGAAGATTAATTAAGATTAAATTTACAATATTAAAGTACTATTTTTGTCTGTGATTTTAATAGAAACTTCTGCGCATTTCTTTTCTTTTTCCATCACTCCTGTTAAATCGAGGATTGTGGAAAATATAGAATACAATCCGCTGACCATCTGCAAAGAATTCACAATTGAC
>NW_019385319.1:316467-337542 GCF_000671375.1 Centruroides sculpturatus | reverse complement strand
ATACTAATTTAATACTAAAATTATATTGAGTTTTCAAAAAAGTTTACTTGCAAGAAGTAGAGAAGAATTTGGCATCATTATAAATCTAAATCTATGCCACTGTGAATCAATCTGACATATAGTGATATTGCAAGTCTGACATGCCATGTACTCCAACTATCGACTGTAGTGTAAGCTCATTATTGTTTTTAAACAAGTATTGTGATAATGCCTTTACCTTGATACTGAATTATCTGTGTCTACAAGGTTTATGTTTATAAACTTTTTAATAAGTGGGGATTGGTCTGTATGTAAAAGAAGTTGTCATAAACAAAAAGGAGAAAAAAGAGGAAGAAATAAAGAAAGAAAGTATCTCAGAAAGAGCAATTGTCTTTGTTGGCCACTTCCTATGGATACCCTTGAGTTGATGTCAAATATGTAAAACTGACTTATTCATTCACCGAAGTAAAAAAAAAAATCTCCTTAATAAATTTCTCAGAAAGGATAAAAGAAAAAAATTGGTTAAGAGTCTTCGGTTATCATTAAATATGTCACAAAAGATTACTAGGAAAATAGTAATCCATAAATAATTTTAAAAAAGAATTAACTTTTCTTTTTCTGAATTAAAGTTGTAAATGGCAAATTTCAAAATAATTCTTTTTGAACTTTAAATTTCAATAAATTTTCAGAAATGAGTAAAAATGTTAAATGTGTATAATAAAGTAAGAGTAATAATATAAAAATAAAATAAATTTCTATCTAAAAAATTTTTTAAAATTAACATACAGGATACTAAAATCAACATTAGAAATACTCAACCAAAATATTTTAGAATGCATTATATAATTTATAAAAAACAAAGCAGTAAATCATATGACTCTTACTTAATTATTTTAATACATTTATTCAATATAATTAATTCACTATGTAAATGCAGAAAAAGAATTATCCTAAAATCTACATTTTTTATTACAAAATTATTAATTATTAAATACTAACTATATCTTTTCCTAAACTTTCCAAAGAAGTTTTTGGAGGCTTTATTCTTGTCAGCATTCTATATGTCTCTAAATTCCGTTCAAAACTCCTATAAATAAAAAATAGTTAGTTTTTGAGTACTAAATTTAAGTTTATTTATCATACTAATACAAAAATTACTATAATTTTGTGTAATTAACTTGAGAAAGCATATAACCAATGACCACAAAAAATGCTAGAATGAAAATAAAATCTTTATCTTTGCATAATCTGCCTTACTGTATATCCCAAGCCTTTTGAATAGTTATTAAAAGCATAAACATACTAGAATGCTAATTTTTTATTTGCTATTAATATGCCTCAAAACCAAATTTATCATAATGACCACAAATAACTTTAAGATGACTGTGTCACCTTAAAGTCATTTATTAACATAGTTATTCAAACAAGAAGCAATTTATACTACATACTAGTATGCTGTTTAAAAGGTATTATAACAAACATCAAATAATATTTTTTTTATTTCACTTCAACGTAGATGTAACTATAAAATAAGTGAAATGAAAAAATGAAATACTAAGAGGAAGCCTCCTAAACTTCGTGTGTGAGAGAGATTACAATTAAATGAAAACAAAATTTTTTAGTTCTTTATTTGGTTTATTTAACAAATAATAATAAACATAATACATCAAAAGCTTTCTCACAAATACAAACTGTTACACACCCAAGAGCCATCCTACAAATACGTATCTCGGACACTCACATACATAATCCATTCCATTGTATCAGGGTTGTAAAGTGAAATCTAGACATTTCAGTTTTTCTTGAAACAACTGGAAAAAATGTTCTAAAACATTCAATGTTGGCATATAAATAGAGTATCCAAGAGATGTTTCATCATATATTTCATTGGAAATAGATGCATCAGTAATATCTGACAATATGAAACTTTCAAAAGAACACATTTGTGTGCTGTTGCTCTATCACTTCAAAATGAAGGTTTACAATCTCATCTGCAAGGTATTTGGTGAGGACACAGTCAACAGGCAGACCTGCTACAATTGATTCAAGAAATTCAAGAATGGAGATTTTTTACTTTAAGATAAACCCCAACCAAGCAGCCATTCCACCATTGATGATGTTCTCTTGCAACTGAATGATGATAATCCACAGTTGACCATCAGAGAAACAGCTTGAGTGTTCAATACACTCCAAAAATCGATAAAGTCAAATACCACCATGACAACAAGCTGGCACAAAGCAAAGATAACCTTAGAGAAGCTAGCCAGTCTGGGCTGGGAAGTTCTACCTCATCCATCTTACAGACCAGACTTGGCACCAACTGACTACAATCTATTTTGTACCCTGCAGAACCATACTGCCAATACAGTGATACCTTGTACTTCAAGTTTAATTCATTCCAGGAGCATTCAAACTCCAAATCATTTAAAGTCTAAAGCAATTTTTCCCAATAGAAATAATAGAAAGTGCATTAATCCATTCTCAGACCTTAATTAAACAATACCCATTTTGGTAAACTTAAATAAAACAGCAAACACATAATTTAAGGTAAAAATAACACAAGTAAATGCTGTAAAAATAAATTAAAATATAAAAACAATAAATAGAATATATAAATAATGTATAATAAAATGAAAATTGCATTTATTGGTCATGCATCACTGACTTCAGCATCTTAAACATGGCTGCAAGATCCACCACACATGTACCACTTTCACACTTCACAATAAGTTCTTTTTTATCTTAGCCTTTTTNGAATTGCATAAGCATTATAAATTGTAAATAATTACTTATATACTAATTTTTTCTTTTTCATTTACAAGAATTCTGTCAAATGCAGAAGGACTTCCACCACGTTGAACATGTCCAAGAACAGTGATTCTTGCATCCTGTTTTAAGTTATCTTCAATAACCTTAATAAAATAAAAAACATAAAAAGAGCTCATCAATATAAAGTAAACTACAATACACATCAAAATAAATAGTTTAATACCTTTTTTACATCTTCTGCTGTTATTGGATTTCCTTGCCTATCTATGGGAATATATAAATAATGTATAATAAAATGAAAATTGCATTTATTGGTCATGCATCACTGACTTCAGCATCTTAAACATGGCTGCAAGATCCACCACACATGTACCACTTTCACACTTCACAATAAGTTCTTTTTTATCTTAGCCTTTTTCAAGCCTTCTTTCATTAGTTATACTTCATTGCTTCCACATACTTCTTGGATGCAATGATTAATAAGTAAAGAATTGAACAGAAAGTTTTTGCATATTTTTAACAGTTGTTATTTAACATAGATGTGTGATTTAATTATAACAGTTGTGAATTTCAACATGTTATAGCTAATCTAAGATTCTTTGTTCAGAAGCTTACTTTATGCTTCAAGTGCATTTTTTGTTCAATGCTCAGTTTGAACTTTAAAGCATTGTTTGAATTCCAAAGTGGATTTTTGATGAATTAGGTGTTCAAACTCTAAAACATTTGAAGTATCAGGTACCACTGTACATGGTTCAATAACAATATCCATGTGAGATTGATACTTGAGACTTTCTTCAGAGAAAACCCCCCAGTTGTTTTATGTTAATCAAATTGAAAGTTTGCAGCAAAGGTGGAAAAATGCAATTGATATTAATGATGATTACCTATAAGATTAACTGTAATCATTGTTGAGTTAATTGTCAATAAAGTTTATAAAGTTTTTTCAAAAGTCTAAATTTCACATTTACAACAGGCACACCATTTCAAATTGCATTGTAAACATAGATAACTCACAGGTTACCATCCAAAATTATAATACTATTTATTTTATTATAAGTAGTATTAATCGTAACTAAATAATAATTGCAATAAATTATTCTAAAACAATAATAATCATAAACAAAATTACCTTCCCCGAAGTTTAACAGCATTTTGCCAATTTTTATCTTTCATACATTTTCCAACATTCTTTGTCTATAAAAATGTTTAATAAAAAATGAATTTTATTAATTATACATTTATATAATAATAATTATTTTTTCATTATTTATTAAAGAATAAGTTTTTATGGTAGTTCCAATATGGAAATTCAATATTGAGACTATCATAAAAATGTTTATTTTATGAGCTAGATCTATTTTTAAAACAAGTCAGTGAATCCATACAGTTACATCAGCTGAATGTGGTAAATGTGTTTTTTGAGTCACATCATTTAGTTTTTGGACATTTTTAATTCAATTTACTTTGTCTATTATTATCTCAAAATTAATCATCTTCCATTAATTTGTCATTTTCATGATTCCAAACAAAATTTGACTGTATTTAATGTTTTTATTTTTAAAATTTCGCTGGATGTAAAAATTTTTTCAATAAATAAAAAGACAGTCAATTCCAAAAAATTTTCTGTTAAAACTTTGGTCGATCACCTTTTATTTCCGTTAAAATTTCAGGATAAACTTCAGCGACTGGACCTTCCTTTTTAGGCTACACGGTCGCCTATAAAACAGTCCTTTAAAATACAGAAATAATCCAATTTAAGCATTAAAACTTGTAAAAAAAGTTGTAAAAAATTGGAATTGGTGATCTTTCGATGTCTTTAGGTTTTCATCCTTCTTCCATTCGGGAGTTTCGGATCCTTATATTTACTCAAGGAATGCGCTGTTAAATGTAAATTGTCCTTATTCTCCTCCTGGCGGCGAATTATTACAAAAATTTTTCTATTTTTAAAATTTCGCTGGATGTAAAATTTTCCAATAAATAAAAAGACAGTCAATTCCAAAAAATTTTTTGTTAAAACTTTGGTCGATCACCTTTTATTTCCGTTAAAATTTCAGGATAAACTTCAGCGACTGGACCTTCCTTTTTAGGCTACACGGTCGCCTATAAAACAGTCCTTTAAAATACAGAAATAATCCAATTTAAGCATTAAAACTTGTAAAAAAAGTTGTAAAAAATTGGAATTGGTGATCTTTCGACGTCTTTAGGTTTTCATCCTTCTTCCATTCGGGAGTTTCGGATCCTTATATTTACTCAAGGAATGCGCTGTTAAATGTAAATTGTCCTTATTCTCCTCCTGGCGGCGAATTATTACAAAAATTTTTCTATTTTTAAAATTTCGCTGGATGTAAAATTTTCCAATAAATAAAAAGACAGTCAATTCCAAAAAATTTTTTGTTAAAACTTTGGTCGATCACCTTTTATTTCCGTTAAAATTTCAGGATAAACTTCAGCGACCGGACCTTCCTTTTTAGGCTACACGGTCGCCTATAAAACAGTCCTTTAAAATACAGAAATAATCCAATTTAAGCATTAAAACTTGTAAAAAAAGTTGTAAAAAATTGGAATTGGTGATCTTTCGACGTCTTTAGGTTTTCATCCTTCTTCCATTCGGGAGTTTCGGATCCTTATATTTACTCAAGGAATGCGCTGTTAAATGTAAATTGTCCTTATTCTCCTCCTGGCGGCGAATTATTACAAAAAATTTTTCTATTTTTAAAATTTTATAGGCGACCGTGTAGCCTAAAAAGGAAGGTCCGGTCGCTGAAGTTTATCCTGAAATTTTAATGGAAATAAAAGGTGATTGACCAACGTTTTAACAGAAAATTTTTTGGAATTGACTGTCTTTTTATTTAAGGAAATGTATTTAATGTGTTTAAACAGAAAATATGACATGAATTATCTATTCATGGAGCAAGAATTTCCACATCAATGATGTCAGGACATTGAACTTTAAATGTGATATTGATAAAGAAGATAAATATTGACCAATTACATTATAATTAAGTATTATTTCCAGACGTAACATGAAAGCTAAATATGACATTCATCAAACTTTCATTTTGATGCAGATTTTATCATATAATATAGAATTTGCAGAATGTAATTTCTCAATCATCATCTCAAGAACTATAATAATAATAATAATATATAAATTAGAATCTATTACAATTTTAAAATCATTTATAATAGATACCTATAAATAAATATAAGACTATTCCAAATTTTTATGAATATTTTGACAATAACTTAAATTGTAAATACAACATGATAAACATTTAAATATAAAATCAGATATAATTTGAGATTATTTGCAATTTTATATTAAAAAAATGAATTTTTTTTATGTTGTTATATAATGCTTACCATTTGTACACATTTCATTAGTGGAAGACGAACAGCTTGATTTCCAGCTAGTGAAATAACACAAGCTTCTGATTCAGGAGTAGCATCAAAAAGAGCAATCACTGCTTCAGCACCCATCCTGCAACCCTAACAATTGAATTGCATAAGCATTATAAATTGTAAATAATTACTTATATACTAATTTTTTCTTTTTCATTTACAAGAATTCTGTCAAATGCAGAAGGACTTCCACCACGTTGAACATGTCCAAGAACAGTGATTCTTGCATCCTGTTTTAAGTTATCTTCAATAACCTTAATAAAATAAAAAACATAAAAAGAGCTCATCAATATAAAGTAAACTACAATACACATCAAAATAAATAGTTTAATACCTTTTTTACATCTTCTGCTGTTATTGGATTTCCTTGCCTATCTATGGCTCCCTCAGCAACAATAATAATATTCAAACGTTGTCCAATATCTCTGCCCTGTTACAATTTTATTTAATATATGTAATTTTAAAATATTTTTATTTTGTATTAAAATTCATTTGTAAACAAATCACTAATTTGTTAATTTAGATGATAATAATAATAATAATTATTATTATATCTTATATGCAAGAATGATAGATTAAAATAAGGATATTCACAGAAAAATGTATTATAATATTACAATCAAACCTCAGTACAGCAATTATTGATATAATGATAAACCCATCTATAATAATAAGAAATATAATTTCCTATGCAATTTGCATTAGTTTAATGTAAAACTTTTCCTGATTGAACAATATTCTCTACTGTGATATATCTCAGTTTAGCAATACATTTTTTACTGTAGTTGTAAAATAGACATATTTTCATTTCTCTACAATAATGATAATGCAGTAAATTAAATTTTAATTAATTTTGATAAGTGAACATCAGTACAGACAGGAGCAAAGTTGCCAGATTTAGCACGTTTTTGGTATTTTAGTGCCTAAATTAACATAATAAGTCAGAAAGAGATGTCTTAGAGTTGCAAATTACACTAATTAAAATAATTAAACAAAGCACTTTCCTTAAGAATAAGAAATTTAGACTTAGTTTAGTTTTACTTAATCCTTTTTGACTAGAATTATTAAATTTCAAAATTGAAAATCAGAAATCAACATATACTACAGAAATACAGTAATATTCAGTAAAATCACCCAAATCTTGTACTAGAGGAGACTAATAATACTACATGTTTTTCTGCTTTAACATCATTTAAAATTTTTTTAGAAATAACCCTATTTGCAGTTTAGTAATGTTAAATGACAAAGAAATGCTTTTTTTAAAACACTCATTATAATAATAAATCTCTTTATAACAATATTTTTTCTTTGTTCTGCTAAATATCATTATAAAGGAATTTGACTGTATATGAAAATATTAACTTGGTCATACTGAATTTTCCATTTTTCAAATAAAGTTACCTAAGAGTTTGATCACAAAATATAATCTACAAGTAAATTTAATACCAAAAATCAATCATATTTATTTAGAAAAAGGATAAAAAATTTAATTTATATTAAAATATTTTCCTAAAATTTGGTAATTATTTCAACATGATATAAATTAAGCAATTATTCAGGAAAATAAACAAATAGAAAATTGTTTTATTGTTACCATTGTTCAAACTTTAAAGTAGATATAAATTTCTGAAAAGAAACCATAAAACTTTCTTTCAAAGACTGTTGTTATTTGTTTTTTATAAAAAAGAACCCATAAACATATACGGGTATTGCTATCAAGCAAATACCTTAACGCACAAAAACTAATTTCATTTAACAAATAAAGGCAAACTTCATCACAAATATCTACATTAACTATATATAAACAAAAACATTAAAGCTAGTATCTGATTAGTTGAGAGCACTGCTGTATAAAAAGCTCACCTAGCAGAAATATAGCTTATACAGTTTATGAAAGATATTAAAAAAATTTATTTTAAACATTAAAAATTTAAACATCAAGGAGTTATTAAAAGTATTTCATTTTGTTATTGAGATTTTAGTATATTTTTTGACATATTTCAATATATTATTGCATTTATCAATACAAAAAAATTTTACCTGCTTCAGTTTATGGCATAATACTTCAGGCCAGTCAGATTCAGGTGGCCATTCAGGAATAAATACAAAATCTGCTTCAGAAGCCAAAGCTCCTACTAAGGCTAAATATCTGTAAAGTAGCAATTGTAATTAAAATGTTTAATTTAAACACCATTTAGTCTTTATATTACAAAAAGATTAAATTTCTGGGATTACTTTTTTTAGTATAAATCTGTTTCTTAGTACTGTATTATTTATATAGAAAATATATGTTAAAATATTAGTGTAAAATCTTGGCCCTATCAAACTCTGTACTTCCCAAAAAATGCTATTTTAATTAAACTTCAACCCTTGTCTATAAAGTTCTGAAACTGATTTAATATTTAAAGTTAAATCAATTTTGTGCAGTTCTGAATGTTACATTCAAGTACTGGATATTTTACAAGTAATCTTGTCACTTTTGTTAATTTTTCTCAACTTCTGCTAGATGGCAGGGTATGGCAAAAAAATTTTCCTGACACATCAGTGGTGCTTTTTGCCACGATAAGAATGGATATCCAAATTGAACAGTAAGGTCTGCATGAAGCTAAGCAAGACAGTCACAGAGACATTGCAGCTTCTACATGATGGTTATGGCAATGAAGCTTTATCTTGGGTGCAAATATTGAGTTGCACAAAAAATTTATGTCAGGTAGAGTGTTGGTGGCCTATCAAACACTCACATCCAGGATAAAGCTTCATAGCCATAAGTATCATGTAAAAACTTCAATGTCTCTGTGACTCTTGCCTAGCTTCAAACAGAACTTGATGTAAACTTACTGTTCAATTTAGACATCATTCTTATTACCAATGACGCAGGTGACTTGTAAAATGTCCTGTTATTTGAATGTAACATCTTGAACCACACAATATTTACCTAAATCAATATATTAAATCAGACTTGGTATTTTATAGACAAGGGTTGTAAATATTCTGATAAACAAATTTTTCAATTGCTGCATCATGCTCTTTCAAAATTTTGATGTATTCAGCTAATCATATCTTTATCTACAACAACAAATAACAGATAAGCAATTTTACAACTGGAATACAACAAGCAAATTTACAGTTAAGCAATTTAAAACTGGAATACAACAAGCAAATTTACAGTTAAAAGGTACAGTAGATCCCCCTATAACATGGTAGATACGTTCCGTGTTATATGAATTCCGTGTTGTACGAGTCACTTAAATACATAAGCCAATCACAACCCGGCACATATGCAGTTTAGGGACTATGGCTGTTTGAAAGGTTTTCTTCCATAAAATTAATCAATTCTAGATTTATTTGACTCAACATTTCCAAATCACATATAATTTTTTGGAAATAATCCATATAAACTATGCTATAAACAAAAAATTGTAGGATTACTTACCGAGTGTGCACCGTTTGAAGACGCCATTGCTTAAGCTTGTTTTCATCACAGAGCAGCTCATCGAATAGCGGGGCGTGTGTTTCTTGATAAGTTATTTTTCTGCGAAAAATTCGCTGAACTTTGGAGACATCATTAATATAAATATAATTTTTATGGCTGTTAAATAATAAACGGTTTTTAGTAGGTCTGCTGCTCGTTTAAACTCAATGGTTTGTGCAATGTCCGCTATTGGTCTAGATTCGACCAATTCTGTCATGACACGAGTCAGCGATGACATTTTACCGTGTTATACGAGTCTCCTTTAGTGTGTTATACAAACATGTTTGCAATTTTTTTGCCATGTTATATGAATCCATGTTATATGAACCCGTGTTATGGGGGTCTACTGTATTTATGCAACAAATAGATCTGAAAAGCATTCATCAAATGTCACTCCATAAATGATTATTAACCCCTCATTCATTATCAGAAAGTTTTTATATATAATTAATTCCTCATATTTCTACTAGGATAAGAAGAGTTCTCATTCAAAATGTGTGTTAAATTTTTATATTACTAAACTAAACTATCAAAATATCATTCTGCAGAATAACAAATGCATCTTCTATAAAGATGAAATTAATAATCTTATATTTCATATATTATATAAATTAATATAATTTATACAATACTTAGTTGAACTACACAAAATAAATTCCATAAACTGCTGAATTAGTTAACTGTCTTGATCAGGGCTGTGGAATCAGAGTTGGAGTTGTGGAGTTTTGGTGTTTTAGCTGAAGTCGGAGTCGTCAAAAAATCCGCCGACTCCGACTCCTTTTTACTTACCAACTTGTTATGTATATAAAACGAAAAAGTATTGGAATCGTGTCAAATTTGACACTCCAAGTTTTTTTTTCAAATCTACACATTTGGAGACCTCCCAAACCCCTCAAAAAAGTTAATAAAGGGGAAAAATTCACATGCATGTGTGTATTAACATTAAATTTGTTTAATTTCTTTATTTTCTGTTCTGAGATATTAAACAATATCTCAGAATGGGTAAACTTTAAGAAACGAAATGTGGCACTGTGGCTTGCATATAAAGAGGCATTAATACCATTAAATTTTGGTTCTTAATTAAAGGTCAACAGAGTGAAGACATAAAAGTGGTCATGTGTCATATCTCTTAATGAATATTTTACTCGTTATTAGCGTTCAAAATTTATAAATAAATAAAATAAAACTCGTCTCTACCCTCAAAGAAAGCTTTTTTGCCATTTTATAATAGTACAGTAAAACCCATTAAGATGTTTTCGCCTAAGATGTTAGAATGTATATGGGGATATGATTTAGTTCAACCACTTTGGCGCTTAATAACCTACTCCTGTGTTAAACCATCTGACTCCAATTCTGACCACTCTGACCACAGAAGTTATTAGGCTTCAAACAGGGTGAACAAAATCATGCCCCCCCACACAGTCTAACATCCACACATAGAAAAAACCTTAAATCTTTTGCATATCTCGAAATTTCAAGGTGTCCTGTGTCCAAAAATGTAAAACTTTGGGAGGGGTCATTTTTTGACCGAGCGCTACACGTTTCCTCTGTTATATATAACAGCCAGAAAAGTAAAAATTATCGAATACATATTTATATATTACTTAGAGAAGTCTTTTAGCTTTGGAATAAAAAGTTTCTATGCTCTATCTTTATTAGAACTCTATTTATTGAATCTTTTATTCTGAGGTCACGTGATGACATCAGAATTTCCGCGTCTCTTTTGGTAACAAGTCTGCCCCTGGTCGGAGTTGGAGTCGGATGGTAAGGAAAAGTTGAAGTCGGAGTCGGTAGATTTTTACGCGACTCCACAGCTCTGGTCTTGATTAAAGAAACTAGTTTGTTTTGATTTCTAAAAAACCAGCCTATTTGATCATTAACTTACTGTTAGCAATTGCTAATTACATAAAAAGTCCTTGAATGTAATGTAATCATTAGATCTAATTTTGTAAATGTATTTTTAATATTTGTATTACTACCATGTTTTATATTAAATTAATTAATTATAATAATTATCAATTGTATGAGCTGTAACTCAAAACAATAAAGTTTATTATTATTATATATCTTCTCTGTGTTGAAACTGTGCCCTTTTGCTAATATTATGTACTAATAAATATTGTTAGCCAACAGATAAGGGGCACTAGCTCAAAACGCATATTGGCATTTAGAACAATTAGTTCAAAGACTAAAGTACATTAGAAAATAAAGTGGATGTGAAAAAGTCCAATGTCAAGACTTCATGGTGTCTCAAAATATATTATTAGATATATGCATTTATGTGTATATGTAAATTATTATTATTCTGATATAAAAACTGTCCATGCTTTATCTTTATATAAACAAATTTGTAATTTTAAAATTGTCAAAAATCATGTCAATCAATATATATATGAAATGATATTTAAGTTATTGATTAAAATAATATTATAATAATAAAGATAAAATTTATTTTTAAGGAAAAACAAAAGTTTTTCCTTAAAAATGCTTATACAGTTTATAAAAGATACAAACAACTAAACTAACCATCAGATATTTTATATTATTAAGATATATATATAAAATATTTCAATACAAAATTCATAACTTTTTTAAAATACACACTCACCCACAATGTCTTCCCATTACTTCCAATATAAAAGTTCTTTGATGACTGCAATAAAATTAAACAATATTAAGTTAAATAATAAAAATAAAAATTCTTCTGAAAGCAAAACCTAAATAAAATTTATTAACCTGTGTTACATAAAATAATCCTGAAATAAAAAATTTATTTTAATTTGAATATTATATAGACAAGTTAAAATCAATTATATTAACTAGGACCCTATAGAACAGGATTTTCAAAGTTTATAGACTAAACCTGGAGTGGAACACAAAGATTCAGTGAAAAGGGTTATGAGGCAATGACAAAAATTAGTGAATGTACAGTATTTCAAAATTCTGATGAATATTCCAATTTATCTAAAAGATATTTCAGCAAAATTTTCATCATCATATTTATGTAAAACAAGTTTTTCACTTTTAGCTGTTGTGAAGATTATTGATCTTAACTGACAGCTGGAAAAAAAATCATAAATGGTAACACCATTGATGTCACATTCTGTAATAAAATGAATTAATTTGATGGATGGTTTATTATTATTTTTACATTGTTATGCATTATTTTTTGCCTATTCATATATGTTGCAAAAATTTTCTCACAAGTCCATAATGTTATCATGAAAGATTGGAAACCATTACTTTATTTATTGTAAAACAAAAACTTTTAAATCTAAAATATATATATATCTATTTAGTCCCTAATTTCGTGAAATCCTACAGAGTATATATTCTTTGTGAATGACCATTTATGTATTATAATTCTTGATAATGTGAAATATTGGTATATTATTATTATTTGTATTTTAAGATCTTCATTGACTAATTTTTTCTTTAAGAAATACATTAGCTAGGAGCAATGTTTAACACACACTGCCATTGACCTTTGATATTAAGTGTTAAAACACTGTTCTTAGTTATGATTTGAATTTGCTTACTTTGAGGATGGATATTCGAATTTCTCATATTTTAACGAAAAGTACTGTAGTATAATTAATAGTTATTATATCTTATACATTTATGCTGTTAATAATAATAAAATAATATAAATTAAAATAGTAATAATGATGCATTTTGATTCATTAATAGTTTCAAAGTATAGAATCAAACACTTCAAAATTATCAGAGATACAGATATTCCATTTCCAGAATCTTGATTATTTTTATTTATTAAAATATATGATAAGTACAACTCTCAATCTTATAAAAAATTATTAATTTGCCATTTNTAACGTTTTTTTAAAAAAAATATGTTTGGCTTTTAGTCACTAAGAGTTGAACAGATTTTCCAAAAGCACAGGCCTGTGGCAATAAGAGGGTCTTTTAAAAATATTTATCGTAATTTCGGTTGAGCTCGCAATAGTGGGAGCGGGTCGTGAGCAAAGGGTCTGACATATCCGGAATAGTCCAACTCCAAAAATTCCACGGGTTTTTCGATCACCCAGATCGATCCAGATTCCCAGAAAGATAGAGAGATATCTTAACTGCCTCGACCATCCAGATTTGATACTGTTATTATTTTACAATAATATTTACAGTTAATTAAAAATAAAATTAATTGTCAAAACCTTCAATGTTTATTGTTGATACATAGTGTATTTTAATGTACAGCGGAGTCCCGTACAACGCGGGGGATATGTTTCGCGTTATAAGAAATCGCATTATAGGAAACTTGCACTTTCAGACTGTTTTATACAGGTTTCAATTTAGACCTAGAAGTTGATGAAGAAATATACGTTTTCTTCAGGTCTAGGATGACAAACTTAGAATTTTGTATGAGTACTAGTCGCAAATTTTCGTCGCGTTATACGAATTCGCGTTATAGATTAAAATAAGGATATAAAATAACTGAAATATTATAATATTACAATCAAACCTCAGTACAGCAATTATTGATATAATGATAAACCCATCTATAATAATAAGAAATATAATTTCCTATGCAATTTGCATTAGTTTAATGTAAAACTTTTCCTGATTGAACAATATTCTCTACTGTGATATATCTCAGTTTAGCAATACATTTTTTACTGTAGTTGTAAAATAGACATATTTTCATTTCTCTACAATAATGATAATGCAGTAAATTAAATTTTAATTAATTTTGATAAGTGAACATCAGTACAGACAGGAGCAAAGTTGCCAGATTTAGCACGTTTTTGGTATTTTAGTGCCTAAATTAACATAATAAGTCAGAAAGAGATGTCTTAGAGTTGCAAATTACACTAATTAAAATAATTAAACAAAGCACTTTCCTTAAGAATAAGAAATTTAGACTTAGTTTAGTTTTACTTAATCCTTTTTGACTAGAATTATTAAATTTCAAAATTGAAAATCAGAAATCAACATATACTACAGAAATACAGTAATATTCAATAAAATCACCCAAATCTTGTACTAGAGGAGACTAATAATACTACATGTTTTTCTGCTTTAACATCATTTAAAATTTTTTTAGAAATAACCCTATTTGCAGTTTAGTAATGTTAAATGACAAAGAAATGCTTTTTTTAAAACACTCATTATAATAATAAATCTCTTTATAACAATATTTTTTCTTTGTTCTGCTAAATATCATTATAAAGGAATTTGACTGTATATGAAAATATTAACTTGGTCATACTGAATTTTCCATTTTTCAAATAAAGTTACCTAAGAGTTTGATCACAAAATATAATCTACAAGTAAATTTAATACCAAAAATCAATCATATTTATTTAGAAAAAGGATAAAAAATTTAATTTATATTAAAATATTTTCCTAAAATTTGGTAATTATTTCAACATGATATAAATTAAGCAATTATTCAGGAAAATAAACAAATAGAAAATTGTTTTATTGTTACCATTGTTCAAACTTTAAAGTAGATATAAATTTCTGAAAAGAAACCATAAAACTTTCTTTCAAAGACTGTTGTTATTTGTTTTTTATAAAAAAGAACCCATAAACATATACGGGTATTGCTATCAAGCAAATACCTTAACGCACAAAAACTAATTTCATTTAACAAATAAAGGCAAACTTCATCACAAATATCTATATTAACTATATATAAACAAAAACATTAAAGCTAGTATCTGATTAGTTGAGAGCACTGCTGTATAAAAAGCTCACCTAGCAGAAATATAGCTTATACAGTTTATGAAAGATATTAAAAAAATTTATTTTAAACATTAAAAATTTAAACATCAAGGAGTTATTAAAAGTATTTCATTTTGTTATTGAGATTTTAGTATATTTTTTGACATATTTCAATATATTATTGCATTTATCAATACAAAAAAATTTTACCTGCTTCAGTTTATGGCATAATACTTCAGGCCAGTCAGATTCAGGTGGCCATTCAGGAATAAATACAAAATCTGCTTCAGAAGCCAAAGCTCCTACTAAGGCTAAATATCTGTAAAGTAGCAATTGTAATTAAAATGTTTAATTTAAACACCATTTAGTCTTTATATTACAAAAAGATTAAATTTCTGGGATTACTTTTTTTAGTATAAATCTGTTTCTTAGTACTGTATTATTTATATAGAAAATATATGTTAAAATATTAGTGTAAAATCTTGGCCCTATCAAACTCTGTACTTGCCAAAAAATGCTATTTTAATTAAACTTCAACCCTTGTCTATAAAGTTCTGAAACTGATTTAATATTTAAAGTTAAATCAATGTTGTGCAGTTCTGAATGTTACATTCAAGTACTGGATATTTTACAAGTAATCTTGTCACTTTTGTTAATTTTTCTCAACTTCTGCTAGATGGCAGGGTATGGCAAAAAAATTTTCCTGACACATCAGTGGTGCTTTTTGCCACGATAAGAATGGATATCCAAATTGAACAGTAAGGTCTGCATGAAGCTAAGCAAGACAGTCACAGAGACATTGCAGCTTCTACATGATGGTTATGGCAATGAAGCTTTATCTTGGGTGCAAATATTGAGTTGCACAAAAAATTTATGTCAGGTAGAGTGTTGGTGGCCTATCAAACACTCACATCCAGGATAAAGCTTCATAGCCATAAGTATCATGTAAAAACTTCAATGTCTCTGTGACTCTTGCCTAGCTTCAAACAGAACTTGATGTAAACTTACTGTTCAATTTAGACATCATTCTTATTACCAATGACGCAGGTGACTTGTAAAATGTCCAGTTATTTGAATGTAACATCTTGAACCACACAATATTTACCTAAATCAATATATTAAATCAGACTTGGTATTTTATAGACAAGGGTTGTAAATATTCTGATAAACAAATTTTTCAATTGCTGCATCATGCTCTTTCAAAATTTTGATGTATTCAGCTAATCATATCTTTATCTACAACAACAAATAACAGATAACAATTTTACAACTGGAATACAACAAGCAAATTTACAGTTAAGCAATTTAAAACTGGAATACAACAAGCAAATTTACAGTTAAAAGGTACAGTAGATCCCCCTATAACATGGTAGATACGTTCCGTGTTATATGAATTCCGTGTTGTACGAGTCACTTAAATACATAAGCCAATCACAACCCGGCACATATGCAGTTTAGGGACTATGGCTGTTTGAAAGGTTTTCTTCCATAAAATTAATCAATTCTAGATTTATTTGACTCAACATTTCCAAATCACATATAATTTTTTGGAAATAATCCATATAAACTATGCTATAAACAAAAAATTGTAGGATTACTTACCGAGTGTGCACCGTTTGAAGACGCCATTGCTTAAGCTTGTTTTCATCACAGAGCAGCTCATCGAATAGCGGGGCGTGTGTTTCTTGATAAGTTATTTTTCTGCGAAAAATTCGCTGAACTTTGGAGACATCATTAATATAAATATAATTTTTATGGCTGTTAAATAATAAACGGTTTTTAGTAGGTCTGCTGCTCGTTTAAACTCAATGGTTTGTGCAATGTCCGCTATTGGTCTAGATTCGACCAATTCTGTCATGACACGAGTCAGCGATGACATTTTACCGTGTTATACGAGTCTCCTTTAGTGTGTTATACAAACATGTTTGCAATTTTTTTGCCATGTTATATGAATCCATGTTATATGAACCCGTGTTATGGGGGTCTACTGTATTTATGCAACAAATAGATCTGAAAAGCATTCATCAAATGTCACTCCATAAATGATTATTAACCCCTCATTCATTATCAGAAAGTTTTTATATATAATTAATTCCTCATATTTCTACTAGGATAAGAAGAGTTCTCATTCAAAATGTGTGTTAAATTTTTATATTACTAAACTAAACTATCAAAATATCATTCTGCAGAATAACAAATGCATCTTCTATAAAGATGAAATTAATAATCTTATATTTCATATATTATATAAATTAATATAATTTATACAATACTTAGTTGAACTACACAAAATAAATTCCATAAACTGCTGAATTAGTTAACTGTCTTGATCAGGGCTGTGGAATCAGAGTTGGAGTTGTGGAGTTTTGGTGTTTTAGCTGAAGTCGGAGTCGTCAAAAAATCCGCCGACTCCGACTCCTTTTTACTTACCAACTTGTTATGTATATAAAACGAAAAAGTATTGGAATCGTGTCAAATTTGACACTCCAAGTTTTTTTTTCAAATCTACACATTTGGAGACCTCCCAAACCCCTCAAAAAAGTTAATAAAGGGGAAAAATTCACATGCATGTGTGTATTAACATTAAATTTGTTTAATTTCTTTATTTTCTGTTCTGAGATATTAAACAATATCTCAGAATGGGTAAACTTTAAGAAACGAAATGTGGCACTGTGGCTTGCATATAAAGAGGCATTAATACCATTAAATTTTGGTTCTTAATTAAAGGTCAACAGAGTGAAGACATAAAAGTGGTCATGTGTCATATCTCTTAATGAATATTTTACTCGTTATTAGCGTTCAAAATTTATAAATAAATAAAATAAAACTCGTCTCTACCCTCAAAGAAAGCTTTTTTGCCATTTTATAATAGTACAGTAAAACCCATTAAGATGTTTTCGCCTAAGATGTTAGAATGTATATGGGGATATGATTTAGTTCAACCACTTTGGCGCTTAATAACCTACTCCTGTGTTAAACCATCTGACTCCAATTCTGACCACTCTGACCACAGAAGTTATTAGGCTTCAAACAGGGTGAACAAAATCATGCCCCCCCACACAGTCTAACATCCACACATAGAAAAAACCTTAAATCTTTTGCATATCTCGAAATTTCAAGGTGTCCTGTGTCCAAAAATGTAAAACTTTGGGAGGGGTCATTTTTTGACCGAGCGCTACACGTTTCCTCTGTTATATATAACAGCCAGAAAAGTAAAAATTATCGAATACATATTTATATATTACTTAGAGAAGTCTTTTAGCTTTGGAATAAAAAGTTTCTATGCTCTATCTTTATTAGAACTCTATTTATTGAATCTTTTATTCTGAGGTCACGTGATGACATCAGAATTTCCGCGTCTCTTTTGGTAACAAGTCTGCCCCTGGTCGGAGTTGGAGTCGGATGGTAAGGAAAAGTTGAAGTCGGAGTCGGTAGATTTTTACGCGACTCCACAGCTCTGGTCTTGATTAAAGAAACTAGTTTGTTTTGATTTCTAAAAAACCAGCCTATTTGATCATTAACTTACTGTTAGCAATTGCTAATTACATAAAAAGTCCTTGAATGTAATGTAATCATTAGATCTAATTTTGTAAATGTATTTTTAATATTTGTATTACTACCATGTTTTATATTAAATTAATTAATTATAATAATTATCAATTGTATGAGCTGTAACTCAAAACAATAAAGTTTATTATTATTATATATCTTCTCTGTGTTGAAACTGTGCCCTTTTGCTAATATTATGTACTAATAAATATTGTTAGCCAACAGATAAGGGGCACTAGCTCAAAACGCATATTGGCATTTAGAACAATTAGTTCAAAGACTAAAGTACATTAGAAAATAAAGTGGATGTGAAAAAGTCCAATGTCAAGACTTCATGGTGTCTCAAAATATATTATTAGATATATGCATTTATGTGTATATGTAAATTATTATTATTCTGATATAAAAACTGTCCATGCTTTATCTTTATATAAACAAATTTGTAATTTTAAAATTGTCAAAAATCATGTCAATCAATATATATATGAAATGATATTTAAGTTATTGATTAAAATAATATTATAATAATAAAGATAAAATTTATTTTTAAGGAAAAACAAAAGTTTTTCCTTAAAAATGCTTATACAGTTTATAAAAGATACAAACAACTAAACTAACCATCAGATATTTTATATTATTAAGATATATATATAAAATATTTCAATACAAAATTCATAACTTTTTTAAAATACACACTCACCCACAATGTCTTCCCATTACTTCCAATATAAAAGTTCTTTGATGACTGCAATAAAATTAAACAATATTAAGTTAAATAATAAAAATAAAAATTCTTCTGAAAGCAAAACCTAAATAAAATTTATTAAACTGTGTTACATAAAATAATCCTGAAATAAAAAATTTATTTTAATTTGAATATTATATAGACAAGTTAAAATCAATTATATTAACTAGGACCCTATAGAACAGGATTTTCAAAGTTTATAGACTAAACCTGGAGTGGAACACAAAGATTCAGTGAAAAGGGTTATGAGGCAATGACAAAAATTAGTGAATGTACAGTATTTCAAAATTCTGATGAATATTCCAATTTATCTAAAAGATATTTCAGCAAAATTTTCATCATCATATTTATGTAAAACAAGTTTTTCACTTTTAGCTGTTGTGAAGATTATTGATCTTAACTGACAGCTGGAAAAAAAATCATAAATGGTAACACCATTGATGTCACATTCTGTAATAAAATGAATTAATTTGATGGATGGTTTATTATTATTTTTACATTGTTATGCATTATTTTTTGCCTATTCATATATGTTGCAAAAATTTTCTCACAAGTCCATAATGTTATCATGAAAGATTGGAAACCATTACTTTATTTATTGTAAAACAAAAACTTTTAAATCTAAAATATATATATATCTATTTAGTCCCTAATTTCGTGAAATCCTACAGAGTATATATTCTTTGTGAATGACCATTTATGTATTATAATTCTTGATAATGTGAAATATTGGTATATTATTATTATTTGTATTTTAAGATCTTCATTGACTAATTTTTTCTTTAAGAAATACATTAGCTAGGAGCAATGTTTAACACACACTGCCATTGACCTTTGATATTAAGTGTTAAAACACTGTTCTTAGTTATGATTTGAATTTGCTTACTTTGAGGATGGATATTCGAATTTCTCATATTTTAACGAAAAGTACTGTAGTATAATTAATAGTTATTATATCTTATACATTTATGCTGTTAATAATAATAAAATAATATAAATTAAAATAGTAATAATGATGCATTTTGATTCATTAATAGTTTCAAAGTATAGAATCAAACACTTCAAAATTATCAGAGATACAGATATTCCATTTCCAGAATCTTGATTATTTTTATTTATTAAAATATATGATAAGTACAACTCTCAATCTTATAAAAAATTATTAATTTGCCATTTATTAATATAAAACAGAAAAAAAAATTGACTTCATTGTAAGAATTGTTATTTCCTGCTGGTGTATAAAGGGATAGAAAGAAATAAAAACACTTTTAGAGTTCGTTCATAGGAAATTTTGTAATTTTTCCAAATTTATATAGTTTTGTTCAAGATATTGCTTATTTTAAAATTTTTATAAGTTTAATAATCATTTTTCATAAAGTGGAGTTTACAAGATGATTAATATTTAATATGACTTCATTTATATGATTGCATTATTTTTATTTATTTAGCAGACTTTCTCTCTCTCTCTCTCTCTCTC